>NW_015386365.1:491442-492507 GCF_001527695.2 Protobothrops mucrosquamatus | reverse complement strand
GTCCATTTAAGCTCACGCCTACTGCTTCAGTGACTCCATCCAGCCACCTCATTCTCTGTCGTCCCCTTCTTCTATTGCCCTCAATCTTTCCCAGCATTAGGCTCTTCTCCAGTGAGTCCTTCCTTCTCATTAGGTGGCCAAAATATTTGAGTTTCAACTTCAGGATCTGGCCTTCTAAAGAGCAGTCGGGGTTGATCTCCTCTAGGACTGACCGGTTTGATTGCCTTGTAGTCCAGGGGACTTGCAGAAGTCTTCTCCAGCACCATAGTTCAAAGGCCTCAATTCTTTGGCACTCAGCCTTTCTTATGGTCCAACTTTCACAACCGTACATTGCAACTGGGAAAACTATGCCCTTGACTATACGTACTTTTGTTGGCAGGATGATGTCTCTGCTTTTTAGTATGCTGTCTAGATTTGCCATAGCTTTCCTCCCCAGGAGCAAGCGTCTTTTAATTTCTTGGCTGCAGTCCCCATCTGCAGTGATCTTGGAGCCCAGGAAGATAAAATCTGTCACTACCTCCATTTCTTTCCCATCTATTTTTCAGGAATTGAGAGGGCCGGATGCCATGATCTTTATGTTGAGTTTTGCACTCTCCTTCTTCACCCACATCAAGAAGCTCTTTAGTTCCTCTTCACTTTCTGCCATTAGAGTGGTATCATCTGCATATCTTAGGTTGTTGATATTTCTCCCGGCAATCTTAATTCCAACTTTTGATTCACTACCAAAAATTAGAAATATTTAGAAATTCCACATATTGCAATAGTATGTCTAAATGATTGGTGCCATAAGTTCTTTTAGAATGTTAGACAGTAAACATACACATAGAGCAAAGGATCCAGAAGCTTATTAAAGTAATAAGCTATAAATTAAAGTAATATACATTACAATAGAATATATACTTAAATGCACTTTCTTCATATAGGATCTCTGAAAAAGATGGAGCCTTTTCTGCTGCCACTTGGAACATAGCACCTTTCTACATTGAATTTCCCATTCTACTATGACTTCTCTTGGCTTAAATACCTTTTCCTGAGTGGGGTGTGTATGTGTGTGTGTGTGTGTGT
>NW_015386365.1:480607-489969 GCF_001527695.2 Protobothrops mucrosquamatus | reverse complement strand
ATATAAAGTACCATAGAAAAAGGTGGATCACACCACTAAACCTCTTTGTCATTTCATCTACATGAATACTACAGTGTGGTAACATTTCATATGACAATAAATGAATTTAAAATAAATACCATTGACATGAGCACCAACGGTTTGGTTTGGGCTTACAAATAAAATGAAAATAAGACACCCACTGTGATACATTTGAAAGAAGGAGAAGGGGAAGAAAGCAAAACCCCCAAAATTCTCCTGGCTTGCTCTCAGTTGTTAATGCAATTGTTTTGAAAATTGTGATGATTTTTAGCAATAGAAAAAATTAAGGGAATCCCACTAAGCCAGAATAGAATTTTACAAAATTGTTACTTTCCTCATCCCCTGTGATGCTAGAAACAGCTTGTCTACAACGGTGCTTATCTGGATATAGGGGCCTAGCATCTCTACAAAAACATTTTTCTTTAATGATGTCTCCTTTCAGACACAAGGAATGCATCCAGCTGGCCTCCTTTCTAGTTGCTAGCCAAACCATTGGAGGTTGAAATGGGTTCATGGAAATGGGAATTGAACCTGAGCAAAGGGGCAAGCAAGTGTTGAAAGGGGTTTAATAGATAGAGAATAGATTAGTGTGTGGTTAGGCAAAGCCTAGCACGCCACTAAACTATACACCAGTGATGGCGAACCTTTTAGAGACCGAGTGCCCAAACTGCAACCCAAAACCCACTTATGCATCATCGGGTGTCGGGTAGGTGTGGCCCATTGGCTGGGTGTGGCCAATTGGGGGGTGTGCCCCGTTGGGTGGGTGTGGCTGCGGTGGTAATGGCAGACTGGGTGGGATTAAAAAGTTCAACCAATCAATTCCAACTTTGCAAGATCTTTTTTTTCCGCAAGAAGTTGAAATTGACTGATTGATTGAACCTTTTTTTTTTTTAACACGGCGGCAGAGGCCTAAAGCGAAAAGGTTTTATAAAACCCAGCTGAAGGCCTAGGACTGGGGCGACAGTGCGTGTGCCCAAAGAGAGGGCTCTGAGTGCCGCCTCTGGCACCCGTGCCATAGGTTCGCCACCACTGCTATACACTATCACTAGAGAGTCAAAGAGTATGAACTCTGTGCAGTAAGTGCTTGGGAAGAAAGGCCAAAGATAGCGACCATTGATTAGTAATCTCAGACAAATTGCAGGACAGAAAAGAAAAAGGTAAAGAGGTCTCTGTGGATTTTGCCAACTATGGTGTGTGTGTGTGTGTGCTCATCTCCGTTCAAGGCCATTGAGCCAGTGCTGTCTGAAACCATTTCCATGATCATGTGACCAGCATGACATCATGGAGCGCAGTTATTTTCCCATCAAAGTAGTACTTATTATCTACTCACATCTGCATGCTTTTGAACTGTTAGGAGCTGAAGCAAGGATGGGAGCTCACCCTGTTGTGTGGTGCTTGAGTCTCGAATCTGGGCTATCAGGCTTTCCAGCTGACAAGCCCAGAGTCATAAGTGCTGAGCCACCATGCTGCCCAGACAGAAAGGAGGACGTCCTTAATTTTCTGTTCACATCCTATTACCCTTTTGAGGTCAGTAGGTGATTTTGTTTTGAATTTTCCTAGTCCTATTATTTATCAATTAAAGCAGTCTTTTAAAAAAGGAAAGTCAGGTGAAACAAGACGTTAAGAAAAAGCCTTGGGAAACATGTCATTTCCTAATCTTGCTCCAGCATGTAATTGCCTCTGCTTCTTACTTCTGTTAATACCCTATTTTGCTGGGAGGTTTTAACACAGTAAATCCTGCTTCCAAACCAGTTAAGCTTATGCAATTAGAGGGATTTTTCCAATCCTACCCTGGAAATCCCTTTGTCTTGGTGAAGTTGCTTTGTTGGCTGGCTGCCGGTAGACTGTGCCTCTTTATAAAAGTCCTCTTCCTCTCACTCACTTGGATTCTGCTTCCTAACCTACAACTCCATAGTAAATTACTCCTTTCCCCTGCTTTCTGGATACCTCTGTACCAGTTGGTCTTTCAGAATTTGATTATTAATTTATTGATTGTTGTAAACTCTAAAATATCCCACCTTCTTTCATTTATGAAAGTATAAAATAGGAGATAATCCAAATGTTCCTGCAGTTACCCATGTCTTTGCTGACAACATACGAGGCTCATAGCTTTCTAAAACTTTTATGATCGATCAATATTATTTAACATCTGGGAATAAACTCTCTAACTGCTATGCTTTATTTCAGTATTGAAAGTCATCTTTCCCAGAAAAACCAATTTACCATCCATTTTAACAATACGTTCCTGCCAGAATGTATTGATCACTGAGACCAAAGGTTTATTCTTCCAAGCTTTTGAGCTCGTGCTGGAGCCCATCCTCAGGGAACTTCTCTCTCTCCAGAATAAGTGCCCTGGGCTGTTCTATGCATTGTATTTATATGGTACCTAGTTGCGTGTAGCTCTTGGTTGTTAATTAGGGTGTTGATGGCTGACTATTAGGTTGTTGATTGTTGTTTCCTTGTACCTGTTGTGCCCTTGGCTGTTAAATAGCTGATAATCTGGTGATAAATCAGCATTCCTGTTGACTGACAAGGGACCTGTCAACGCTGCAAATACTGTATATTCTTGCTTTGACAATATGCAGAACTGTCTGGTATTTTTATAGTTAAACCAGGCAACAGGGAAAAAGGGAGGAGAATAAGGACAGCCCGGGAAAAAGAAACCGGAAGTAAATCACATCTTCCAAGTTGATTGGAAGATGTGAACCATGACCCCAAAATAAGGGGGTGGGAAATGCTTAGAATGTATATGCGTAACGGAAAAGAAGCCAGACCTAAGCATTTCCACCATGCTGTACTGACGTCTCTGTAACCTTAATAAATGCTTTTAGGATAAAATATGCCTGAAAGTCCTTTTAAGTGTTTCGTTAATCAGACACATCACAGGACCCTTTTCCCAGGCTTCAATAATTTCTCTGGCTATTTTTGTCCCTCCTCAGCCAACAATCATAGTAGCTGCAAAATTAAATCATGTCCTTGTTCATTGCAATTTGAGGGTACCAATGATTTCAGATCTCCTCATCTAACCACTCGCTTGTGTTCTAATAATCTGGTGGTTACCTCCCCCCCATCTGTCCTACATAGTCACAAGGGCAATCCATGCAAGGAATCCAGTAAATTGCATTAGAAGTTTCTCCCACCTCTTTGTAGTGCATGATTTGTCTTTATATGGTAGCCTCTTGGTGATGGGCGATGCCCACTTGCAGATCTCGGAAGCTGTGTTCTACTGCTTCTGGAATGTTTTTGATGTATGGCAAGATTATAGTTGGTCTTGTATCTTCTTTCTTCCTTTCTCTCCCCTGTGTGTTGTGCAGCATCTTGTAAAAATGCTTGTGGGTACCCATTCTGCCCAGTGGTGGGATTCAAATATGCGAACAGCCAGTTCTCTGTGTGGATGCTGCATCCAGAAGCCCATTCTGGGCCTGGGCAACAAAAAATTAGCTACCGGTTCTGCCGAATTGGTGTGAACCGGCTGAATCCCACCACTGATTCTGCCTGAATTGTTCATGTAGGTACCTGCTCTCCAGTTGTTTAGCTTGCTGGGTAATACAGTGGGTTCTCACTTTGCCATATAGTATTTTGACACTACTCTTTTTATGTAACAGTGGATGGTTGCTGTTGAAATTCAAAATGCATGGACTGTTGGTAGCCTTGTGATATACTGTGGTTTCTAGGCTTCTATCTTCCTGTCTGTTGACAAGCACATCTAATAGTGGCGACTGTCTAGCCATATCTTCCTCCACTGTGAGTTATATGTCTGGGAAGATGGAGTTCAGTAGGGTATGAGAGTCTTCCATTGCATTTCTTTTGATGACGACAAATATGTCATCCACATAGAAGTATCAAATGTGTCGTCCATGTAGCGGCACCAAAATATAGGTGCGTAATTTTGAAATCCATGGTGTTCTAGTATATGTAGGACTGCTTTTGCAATGACTCTTGATATTGGGTGTCCCTTTTATTTACTCATACATTTCTCTTTTAAACGTAAAAAAAGTACATTGACAGTACTGCCATTCCTACAGTTCAAGAACATGAACATGGAATTACTTATTCCTTCACATTTTAAAAGATTATGTTTTGAGTTAATTCACCTGGAAAACTTAGTTTTAGATAAGGTGACCAACTTTTTTACAATGAAAAGGAGGACACAAAAAAATTGAAGAAAAAATATCGTAAATAAAAGAAACATTTTATTCATTGCAACAATAATACAGACAACTTGCATGTGCAAAGTTTGCCAGCCGGGTGTTTTGGCGTGCTCAGCAGCAATTCCTATTGGTTTTCGAAAGCCAATAGCGGGAGTAGCACAGCTCATGCAAAAGTTGAAAAAAAAACACCATCAAAAAAAGGTGCCGGAATGCCGTTCTGAGCGTTCTATGAGAAAAAAAAAGCCCTGCAGATTAGTCTTCAAATATTGAAAAGGAGGACATGTAGGAGGACACTTTTCGAGGGAGGACAGAACTTACAAAAGGAGGACTGTCCTCCCTAAAAGAGGACGGTTGGTCACCTTATTTTAGATATCAGAGCTCTATTTCTATTTAATTTTTTATTCTGGCATTCTGTAATGAAGAGATATTGATTTTCAATCTTAAGTATTACAATTACTTCTAAGCTTGCATTTCTAACAATAAAGCACATTTTCTATAGGAAATCTGTGCTCTCCTTTTTGTTTGCATTTTTATCAGGATAAGGATTTCTATTGCTTCTATTCTATCTTCTGTTTTTGATTTCTTAGTCTTTTCTCCAGGAACCTGGGAAGATAAATATCTCTCCTGGAACAATGAAAGGATTATACATACCTTGGCTCAAATTCATATTCCAGAAAACACCAGGTAGGATACAGTTTGCTTTTTCCCTTTATATTTATTAAATTTATATAGCTACCCATCTCATGAATGTGGTGCACACAATAAAAATAACAAAACAAAACCATCAAGATCATTATTTTTTTAAAAAAAACTATAATAAAAACAAAAAAACAAAAATGGAAAAATGCATTCCAAAATATACAAATAATATAGCCACTTAGCTATACTTCCATGGAATTACCCAATGACTAAACCAAGTTTTAAGAGCCTTCTGGAAGGTCAGCATAAGGATGCTTCTTTTGAACTGTTGCTAAGACTGCAGAGAAGGGACTCCAGACAATAATTACTTGCATGAGATGCATCATATCTGGTTCATGTATAAAATATACTGGAAGATCTGATGCTTTTATGTCAGTTCCTTGGGATATCTAGACCTGAGTCTATCTGGATTTGGGAGCGTTTAATTCTATCAAGTGTGCCAGTTTGATAGAGGGATTATGATGCTGGATTGGAATTAGCGAGACACAGAGGGAAATTGCCATTTAATCGAATAGTTCATTGCATAAATTTGGCAAGGTTTATTTTATGTATTTTATTGTATTTTATTAATCAAATATACATGGCTGGCCATCTCACAGAAAGTGACTCTGAGAAGCATATAGCAACCCAAATAGGTTACTGTTTTCAGTTCAGCATCTGTTATTGGAGAATAAAATTAGGGGCGATCCCTTCACACATGCATTACATTTGTCAACATATTCAGAGATTTGTTGGGTGAAGAGGAAGTTGATCAAGAACCACATCTATTTTTAGTAGGGGCTAGGTCTGGCACGAGTATGCAAAACCTCCAGGCAGCTGCTCTGGCATTTTGGGAGATTACTACTGACATATTCCCCCTTTAAAGTGAGTAGGCCTATCAGCATCAAGAGATTGTACAAAATTAAACTGGTGAGCATGCAGAAGTATCTTATTCAATTAGGGGTCATTGGGAAAAGTTAAAATGCTCATCAAATTAGAGGTGAAATTGTGGGGCCACTGAAACTACTTTTTATGGTTGAACTCAGAAATGGAAAGCCCAACCCTGCCTTGCTAAATCTTACTTAACTGCTTTATTTCCTAGTCAAGACAAGCTAATGGCTGCACATTTTCTCTATTGACAAATGGGTGTCTGAGCAACATCCCAATTTCCCTGAATACCGTTCATTGCCCATAAGTGATATAATTTCGGTACTGATTAACACAACATTGTAATATCAATCAAAGCAGCTATAAAGGTTTTTCAATTACACTATGAGGTTTCTCTTGAAGAGCCATTTTCTAATCTAGGGTCCCTGTCTGCTGCCAGTGCTGAGTCAAGAGAACTCTGCCCACAAATGGAAGACCACAAACCTATTACAACAGAGGGAAAACTTTCAGCTGAAAATTTGTGCAGGGGTTGGTAGGTTTTCCCATGGTATGGCTTAGCCACGAAAGCTACACAAATATGGGACACATGATTCATGTCTGGAGCTAAGAATTCTAGACGTAACGTAAAATAGAGAAATACAAGATTGGTGGGAAAGAAAGTACTTCTCACTTCTTGAATACTTCAGTTATAAAACAGAAAAAAAGCGAATCTTGGCCACCAATGAAAGATGGAATTAAAACTAGAAGTCTCAGAATTTCTACTGTTCTTATATGTGGGAACAAAGTGAGTGTACTATTTTGCCAAGAGTCAGGGCAGTGATCAGGTGCCCAGGCAAGTGGTTCTTTTGGATCCAGAGACAATGAGCACACCAGTGAATAAAGAGGTTTGAAACTTAATTATTAACTCAACAAGCAGATTTAAAAGCATGATATAAAAAGCATACAATCTAGGCAAAATGATACCCAAATCTTTTATAAGCTGTCAGGAACCCCTCAATAATGACAATAGAGATACCCCAAGGGTGGCCAATTTCCACATTATCCAGTGCTAGATTTGGTGCAGTTTAAAAGTCAACACTAAGGTTTGTATTAAAACCTGGCACCATGACTTCATGGTCTGCTTCACTCTGGGATGGGAACTGAAAGTCTAAGACTTTCACACATAAGAAAAACTTTGCAGCTATGTGAAGATTTCCGCCCCTCCCCTTTATTCAGCAAGCAAGAGTGTAAAACAGGCAGGTTAGTTCAGAATGAGTTCTAAACTTTTAAACTTAATGTGAAGGAGAAATCAAAATACGTCACTAAACTCCTCGAAATACAATGGTTTGCCTCATCCTCACCACATGTACATGTGCATTTGTCTCCCTTTGCCTAAGCATCCATGCCTTTTTTTTTTTACAAGGGCATTTAGACATGGGGTAACATCTTGAATTATGGTATCTAAGTTTTTAATCAAACATGTCCTGTCCTGATTCCTTACCAAAACTGTATGCAGTTTCAGGGCTGCACTTTCAGCACTGGGGACTAAAGTTTCTCTAAAAAAAGTTGCCAAATTATAATTTTGATATGACATAATGAAGTATTATATGTTTTTAACTGAATTTTAATTGTGTTTATACTGAAAATAAAAGGAATAAAATTTAGTTATCCTTGCTCCATTTTTGCCCTGTTTTTGCTACTTTTTGGAGTGTGGCTTCCTACATTCATTTAAAGACCAAGTGTGGCATTGAGCTTAAAAAGATTAGCATCCATGCTCTACTGTAACCCTAATTACTTCCTCATCCTATCCTATGTATGTCTGTATCCCAGTTTATCAACTGGCATTAAAGATAAAATCAGTGACACTCTTGATTTTAAAGCTATACATGCTTTGAAAATTATCCAGAAAAATTGCTCTGGAACTCATGGGAGTATAAACACAGCATTTCTCTGTTCTTGAAAAACCATTACACAGTTTTATGAAATAGCCAGTAAAAGATGTGGCTGCTTTAAAAACTTCAGTAATGTCTTGCTTGCTTCAATAGATTGACTGATACAATAACTTTTTTTTATTGCCTGAACTAAAATATTCCAAATATTCCTTCATTTTTAGCAAATGGAACTCATCCAAACTGGGTTCTCATTTGTTGTTTTTTTGGAGTATCATTTATTCTTGATAACTTGTCAATCACCTGGAATGAGAATTTATTTTTTTCATTTCTTCTCTAATCCAATGTCTTTCCTGACTTTCTAATTGTTCTTCATGGGTTGTAAAATCTATATAATTTGCTTTAGTGGCAAACATTGCCTTTGAATAAAAAGGGTTCAGTGAAACTGCATGCAATTTATTAATTTACTTTCAGTGTGATAGATGAAGACTCTTTCATTAAGGCTACACGTAGCTGTACCTCCCTACCCTTACAGTTACTGTTTTAATATGAAAGTTTTCTTATTTTTCATAATTGTCTACTGTTGTTGCTATCCTTTCCCCACTCTAGAAAATTCTTCAGAAATTATTTAATTGTTGATGTATATGTTCCAGATCTGTGACCATATCTGTACTCAGTATCTGTACTCAGTAAAGAATAGACGAGAACATCTACAATATTTAGATCTGATAACAGGTAATTCTCAATTTATGACCATGTAAGTCTAAAAAATGGTCATATCATAAGTCACTTTTCAATGCCATTGTAACTTTGAACGGTCACTAAATGAATTGTTGTAAGTTGAGGACCACCTATGTAGGCTGCCTGGTGCCTTTCAGGGCTTTTGGCAAACTTGCATCAATCACAGCTGGCATAGCTAATGATTAAATAGAGTTGTAATAGAAAAATGATTAGAGTGCAGCATTTGCTGGGTTTAGGCTTTATTCCCTTACTAAAAGAACAATGAGATGTTAGTGGACAGAGGATCATGTTAAAATAAAGGTAACTTAGCTAAGAAAGTTCATTGCTGGAATAAAAAAATAGGATGCTCTTTAATTTCAAAAGTAGCTCAGCATTGATTTACCTCCCCATCCAGTATTGGTGACAGGTCAGGTTCTTCTACCTCAGAGGAACAGTCTAACCAGGGGTCTTAGAATAATATATAGTCCAATACATCAGCATCATCAGGCAAGGGTCTCTGAAAGCCATTTTAGTCTGGGACAAGATAGAGCTAATTTTCATGTGAATTTATTTGAGTTTGTTATTTACAACTTGACGTACACCAAAAGATGTGAGGAGTAGCTATGTCCACTCATTTAGGACTCCTTGAGATGATGTATACTAAAGGAATAAATAGCAAGGAGCAAGGAGAGAGGGTGAGGAGATAATTTCCTTTGCTGCCACTACCTATCATGTGAGAAGCTGCCTTATATCAGGTCATTTAATCTAGTTTGCAATCTGGATGAACTGGCCCAGAATTTTTGCCATCATTGTTCATGAAGAGGAGATCTACTGGTTTGGGCCCAGGGAGCCAAATCTCTGCTGCTTGTTTTACAACCTAACTCACGGATGCTTTAAGCAGTTTCATCTGTGACATTTAAGAAAGAAAAAAAAACATTTCACAGTGTCAGATAAGATTCAACACTGCAGCAGCAAACTAGCCATTTGCCACAAACATTATAGCTTAATATAAATTCTAGCGGTGTGAGGATTTGAT
>NW_015386365.1:472812-480200 GCF_001527695.2 Protobothrops mucrosquamatus | reverse complement strand
AATAATAATAATAATAATAATAATAATAATAATAATAATAATAATAATAATAATAATAATAATAATAATAATAATAATAGAGTTGGAAGGGACCTTGGAGGTCTTCTAGTCCAACCCCCTGCTCAGGCAGGAAACCCTATACCATTTCAGACAAATGGTTGTCTAATCTCTTCTTAAAAACTTCCAGTGTTGGAGCATTCACAGCTTCTGGAGGTTGTTCCACTGATTAATTGTTCTGTCAGGAAATTTCTCCTTAGTTCCAGGTTGCTTCTCTCTTTGGTTAGTTTCCATCCGTTGCTTCTTGTCCTGCCTTCAGGTGCTTTGGAGAATAGCTTGACTCCCTCTTCTTTGTGGCAACCCCTGAGATATTCAAACACTGCTATCAGGTCACCCCTAATCCTTCTCTTCATTAAACTAGATATACCCAATTTCTGCAACCGTTCTTTAAATGTTTTAGCCTCCAGACCTCTAATCATCTTTGTTGCTCTTCTCTGTACTCTTTCTAGAGTCTCAACATCTTTTTTACATCATGGTGACCAAAACTGGATGCAGTATTCCAAGTATGACCTTACCAAGGCGTTCTAAAGTGGTATTAATACTTTCCGTGATATTGATTCTACCCCTCTGTTAATGCAGCCTAGCATTGTGTTGGCTTTTTTGGCAGCTGCAGCACACTGCTGGCTCATATTTAAGTGATTGTCCATCAGGACTCTAAAATCCCTCTCACAGTTATTACTATTGAGCCAGGTACCACCTATACTATACCTGTGCATTTGGTTTTTCTTGCCTAACTGTAGAACCTTACTTTTTTCACCACTGAATTTCATTTTGCTAGATAGTGCCCAATGTTCAAGTCTGTCAAGATCGTTCTGTATCTTAAGCCTATCTTCTGGAGTGTTGGCTATTCCTGCCAGCTTGATGTCGTCTGCAAATTTGAAGAGTTTCCCATCTATCCCCTCATCCAAATAATTGATGAAGATATTAAAGAGTACTGTGCCCTACACACTTCCCTCCATGTAAATGCAGTTCCATTGAGGACCACATGCTGAGTACGGCCGATCAGCCAGCTATGAATCCATCTGGTGGTGATGCTGTCTAACTCACATTTTTCTATCTTATCAAGTAATAGGCTGTGGTCTACTTTTCCGATGACTGAAAAGAATATAAATAATTCCATTCCCTACCAGTCAGTTAGAAATGAAGAAGTTTCTTGGATAAGAAGCGAAATGTTTCAAAAAAAACATCAAGAAAGTCCAGTAGCCTTTTGGAAAGAAACACCTTTGGGACAACCATGACCTGGATGATTGAGAATCTCCACAGATACATAATAAATGTTATTTTGTCAGTTATTACTTTTGAACTTTAAAGCAAAACTTGATGTAGAATTTAGGACTGTGTAAAGCTTAGGAGTGGCACTTTTCTTTTGAAGTGCCAGAACTAAGCATTTGCCCAATTCAAGTTGGTTTCCTCTTTTCATGGTACTCAAGTGGCTGGTGGAATGAAGTCAGCCTGCTTCTGAGTTTAAGTCTGAGGTATTGCGGTGCAGTGAGTCAAGCCAATGCTTCCAGTGGATTAATGAAACAGTCCTATTCAAGGCAGGGGCTTATGTCTAAATGTCACAGGTGTCCCACGTGAATCTGCTTATTTGTTAAACTAATAATAAAGACCTTCATCTGAGGACCCTGCCATAAGATAATTGTTTGTAATTAGCCAGAGCATCTGGCATCTTAACTTGGACTTGCTTTTTTTGTGTGTGTGCTGACTGCTTGGTGTGTTGTTGTTGTTTTTAGTCAAAACTCCACTACAGAAGGCCGATGTTTGTTCTGTGATGTTGGGACACACCTTTCATCAATTTGTTGTCATTGTGGTTTGCTTACAAGACAACTTTAATTACTCATATATTTTAAGATCCATAATACTTTGGTCATTTTTTATTTTCAGTTCTTTTTAAACTACCACATTAAATGCACTCTAAAGGCCCTTAAACAAGTAAGGGGACACTGTGGCTAGAATCTGGCCCTTTCCTTAGCAGTAATCAAATGCTGATACTATGCAAATACCCAAAAGTTTAATTTGGGAAGAGGCCATTGCTGTTCCAAATGATGGACATGTACTGGAATCGAACAATCCTCTTTTTATCTCCAGCATGCAGTCAACTGACACTCTATCATTACCATGATGATGAACAATATGCTCAGGATATTCTGATTCAGTTTCAGACTTCTTTTTCTAAATTGAGAAAAGCCACCTGTTAGCAGGAATAGTTTTAAATGGCCAAGATAGTTAGCTTTATATGTATTTGCATATCAGTATCTCAATTTCCATCAAACATTTGAAGGAAGGGAAGAATACGATATAGAGAAATATCTACCTAAGTTTAATCATTTTCATTTTCAGGAAATGCAGATATTTCCATCTCTTATAATAAGGCAATTAGCTAGCTGATGTTGAATGATCTTTAAAAAGCTAATGCCAGACCTAAATATTTCTTGGATGGCATTCCATCAGGGAATATGAGAACTGTAGGTGAGACTGGGGAATTGGGGGAAAAAAGCATTCTAGAAAAAGGTAATGACAAATCACTTGTATAATTTCCAAGAAAGCTATATGAATGTGTCTACATAGTAACTAGGAAATTAGCATAGTAACTAGGAACTTGATCCCTTACCTTTTTACCTTTTAAAACTAACATGTTTGGATGATTGGATTGTGCCACAAAGATAGCTGGTGTTTCTGGGCAGCATCTTTGGTGTGTTCATAGAAGATTTTTTGCATATATGATACATCTCTCTCTCTCTCTCTCTCTCTCTCTCTCTCTCTCTCTCTCTCTCTCTCTCTCTCTCTCTCTCTCTCTCTCTCTCTCTCTCTCTCTCTCTCTCTCTCCCTCCCTCCCTCCCTCCCTCATCAGAAAGCAGAATCTAAAAAAAGAGATACATCTGTGAATATTGTATTTAGCAAGCTGAGAAGATTATATCAAGTTGGATCAGATTCATTTATAAACATTTAGTCTTCAGTCTTCAAAATATTTTATGCATGTGTAGACATCTGTTTACAAAACTATACACATGATGTTCTAGAAGACTTTAGCTCTGTTAAACTGTAAGGAACTGAATGCTCCACTGGAATAATAAATCAGAGGCTTAATTGATTTATTGAGTGTGAGAAGACCTTCTTTTTATATATCTGTTTCCTAACAGGAAGCAAAAGCAACGTTCAAAACTAAAATAGGCATATCTTCCAATGTGCTTTACACTGGAATATAGGGCAAGAAAAAAGGAACACCTTTTGATTTATATGTGAAAGAAACTAGTTTATCAACAATATAGAATGAACAATATATAAATAAGGTGGTTTAAAAAAAAAAAAGCAGTCAAAGATCCACCAACAGGAACCTGATGGAAAAGATATATCCTTAGAAGAAACAGATACTCCCCTCCCCAGACTGCTAGGACTCCAAATTATTGGATTTGATTTCAATTTAATTTAAGTTAAGCTAATGTTACATATCAATGTGTGTTTAAAAATTTAGCCCTTTGTTGTATTTAAAATTACAATTCCATAAGAACCTTAAGAGATGCTTTAAAAAACACACTTAAGACCATATTTAATGCTTAGGATTCTGTTTTATAAAGTTTGTCCTTGATGCCAAGAGGAAACCATTCATTTTTAAGAGTGACAGTTTCCTTAACTAAAGAACTGGAGGAGTTTTTTCTTCAGAGAAGAAAACTCTTCAGCTGATTTAATCTTCTGGCAAATAATTTTTGTTAAATACAGGAGGGTGCTGGTTATGTAATCCAGTTACACATTAGAGCGATCATTTCACATTTTGCACTCATGTTATATGGCCTGGAAATAATTTGATGGAAAAGGCTTTTTAGTTCAACCCACAAACAATTTTTTTTTCTTTTTTGAGACTGATCAGCACTGAGTTTGTATGAGGCATGAAAGTGGTCACATAAAACAAACATAAAAAACATGGATTTTTAAGAGTTTTCAACAAATAAAAGAAAGCTATCATTTTCATATCGGGCGTTAAATTATTTTTATGTGAATAAAATATAAATATACAATGATGATGGCAATGGTGAGGATGATGATTTTATACTGAATGTATAGTTTTAATATGGATGTTCAGTAGTAGACATGGAGTTTGAGACTCATTACAGAGTGTAAGCCCCAGGTTCTGGTAACTTCTGATATGGCAAAACAATTGGAAAAATCTCTCAACTCAAACAATATCTTCAAAAAAACAATTGCATCAGAAACATAACAAAAGAAGAAAATATTAAATTGCTTAAAACAGAGATACACCCAGAGATGCATTTGATATCACATCTAATCTGGCCTTTGGAGTCAATTAATAGATTGTCCAAAATCACATTAAATGCATTGCCAATATGGGAGTTAAATGTTTGTGAATGTACAAAATTCCTACATACAGAAAAGGAAATTATCAGTGTGTCAGGTAATTTATAATTTATCACAGGCAGAAATATGTATCAGTATCTAACTAATTATTAAAATCAGTGATTATTCATTGAGATTGAGATTGCCAGGAAATGGAAGCCTATAAGCATTTTAGGGGCATAGAAATGTGTCTGTTATAGTTTCTTCTCCAATAGGATGGTTCAGCCAAAGACATGGATTAGACAGTGATTTGAGCAAAGTAAGGAATCAGAAGGAAGGAAAGTGAAGGGATATTTCTGAGAATAGAGCAATGCAGTGTTTTAAGAGTTAATGAATCTTGAAAGTGGTCTAAAGTGCTCCTAGAAGCCAATTGTGAGTTTCTGGAGAGAGTGATACAATCAGATGAAGGAAGTAGCAGTTCATATGAATCTGATCTTGGCAATTCATAATTCAATCTGTACTGTTATAGCCTACGTTTCTGACAAATCAAAGGTATCCCTATGTAATTCAATCTGCTTCTGTTATAAATAATAACAATATCTAGTTTTGGTTTACTAAAATCAATCCTGAAAGGGGAAAGCAGCAATCTGCTATGTGCATGTGTGTGGGTATGCTTGTGTGGGTTACATTCTGGATAGCATCACTTTAATTTAAGAAGGTAACAGGTGTTCAAAGGTTGGCTTGTTATCCAAGCTGTACTTATGTCCCAGCATGCCATATGCTCTTTTCTTTCCCTAAATCTAGTCCAAGAAATTATGTAAAGAGTAACATAGTTTTGAGTCATTCCAAATATAAACTGTACCTTAAGGATTTCCTTAAAACATCAGTCCTCTTTTCAAGAATGTGACTTCCACTATAATTCCATTGTCTTTATGAAAAGGTGAACGGGCATGAGCAGACTTTGTTAACAGATGTCCTGTGGATGTGTGTTAAATAATAGTCCAAGCCAGTTGGTTGTAGTCTATAAATCTAGCAGGCACCAGATTATGGAAGATTGATCTAGGACCTGAATGACCCAGTTCACCCAGTCCTGTAACTCACAAACAGGTATCACTTCTCAAGCAAACCTGGCTCATAGAGCTGTGGATCAAAATCCATGAGGAGCTGTTGCTTAGATGAAAGGTAGACTGAAAGAGTAATAAATAATACATTTTGTGATGTACATTTAACACTTGTGTAATGCTAGTAGATAAAACAAATTTTTCAATTCAATTTCACAAAGTGCTTATAATAGGGTAGGCCAAGTGCAACTTTTAAAGTAATTTCTGGGTTATGCAGTTATAGACATTAATAATATGTGTAACTGAATACCTCTGAACTGAATAATTGCGAAGTGTATTTATTCTTCTGCAAAGCAAATGAATTAAAATATGTCACCAGCATTAGCAATTTAAAGTCAGATTGCAAATTTATTATACTTATCACACTTTTGAGCCTTTTTTATGTTTTGACTTTTTTTCAACTTGACTCATTTATTCAGTTTATAATTCTGTTCCTAGTCTTATTTATTAAGTTCTTCATTGACTGACACTTTTTAGATTCAGGTTAATTTGCTTTTAGATTCAATTTACTCCTTTGTAGGCTCCTGTCTACATTTTTTCCTGTTTGTATCATTACCTCCTCATTCTTGACATTGATTCACTCATTTTCTTGGTTTCTAAACTTACATTTCTATTTTCTTAACTTACATGTTTTTGATCTTAAACTACTTGCTGTACACGGAATGGTTATCATTTATATTATATGTGATGTCATTGGTCTGTTCCCATTTCACCTTCCTTCTTTACATTTTCCTTATTCCTATTCTTTTTCTCTTCCATCTAGAGCATATCAAAGGGGAAGGCAAGCTAGCTATTTTGGGGTCTACCCGCACAAGAGCTGCCTCTTCATTCTCAAGCAGCCTATAACAGAGAAATAGGATGGAAAGTAGGAAGAGATGAGATTGCCAACCTGAATCAGACATTGCCTCAGTCAGTAATGGCCGACTTACCACCATGGCTACTAGTTTTCTCTTCTTTTAATTGGCCAGGTTATCTAGAAATGATAAAAGGAAAGGCCATGCCATGCAGTCAAACTGGTGTCCGTGGAGGCACCTTTTGGCTGCTCTTGCCTTCTTCTTCTAGTTCTGTCAGCTAGCTCAAACCTGCTGCTACATTTATGGCAGGCCATGCAACTTTTCTGGAGAGAGAGTCGGGATTTCCTCTACATGTAGAATGAATGAGGGGAGAGGATTTTGATTTTGATCACCGTACTCCCCTTGTCTGTTTGATGTTTGTTGTAAAGATTGCTTTGCACATGCAGAAATAGGCACACAGAGCTACTTTATGGATGGCAGGAGCCTGCTCCATCCAAGTTCCTCTTTATGTGCAAGGATTCTCCAACTATAATCCCTTTGTGCATAGATAACTTAATATATTCACATCAAGCACTTTACTAGCACTATATTCATATTCATAGTGCTAGTAGTGGGTGGGGTTAATTCTTGCAACTTACAATGCTTTGCTTTAGCTTGTTAGTTGGGAGGCCCAGTGATGCTCTCTGTGACCATTACTGCCTTTGCTGATAACATTAAAAGGAATGATTTTGGGTTTGCTTTAAGTTACAAATCAAATCATGGAATGCTCTATTTTGAAAAATGATCTCATAAATAAATGGGTAGACAACTGTAAAATGATTTTAAAAAGACATTGATAAAGGCCCAAATCCACAATATTTTATGTGATTTCTCAGGAGATTTATATTTCCAAACAATTTTTCAATTCTGCGTCAGAAAAGCGTGATTACTGTATTTCATGCCCAATAATTATGTTTGGGATTTTATGGTTTATTCCTATTGGCCTTCTGTTTAAGGTTTCTTAGTAGCTGAAATGTGTGATAACTACGTAAAATAAACAGAAACCTGCATATTCATCTAGTCAGTTATTGTCAGTTCCAATTAGAAGCTGTTCTCTGTGGCTTTTTATTGGAGGCCTTCTTCATCA
>NW_015386365.1:466535-472512 GCF_001527695.2 Protobothrops mucrosquamatus | reverse complement strand
GCCAATAGAATTAAAGCAGTCTTTCCCGCTTAAACACATGCTAATAAGTATGTAGACAGACAGTCTGGAGTTTAAACAGACTCAGCCGAATGGCCGTTTCCAACAGTTTCTAAGTAATTCACATCAATACATAACAGGTGATGACAATGATTGAGTCTAGTTCAGTTTGCATGAAAAAGATGTGTGTGATTAGTGTAGTTTTGGTTCCTTTTGTTGACTAGATCAGTGGCCCTCAACCTTTTGGGCACCAGGGACTAGTTCCATGGAGAGAGGTTTTTCCATGGACCGGAGGGGGTCTGGTTTTGTGTGCTGCCTGCATCTTGCGGATGGGGCTTTGCTTAATTGTACAGCCTCATTTCTGGCATGGTGCGGCCCAGTGCTGGTCCATGGACCAGGGGTCAGGGACCCCTGGACTAGATTGGTTATATAAACCCTTAACATGATGACAACGATGCAGAAAGGAAATTGTTTTATATATTACTTTAAGACAGGGACAAGAGTTGTGTTATGGCGA
Organism: Protobothrops mucrosquamatus; assembly: GCF_001527695.2. Lineage (NCBI taxonomy): Eukaryota > Metazoa > Chordata > Lepidosauria > Squamata > Viperidae > Protobothrops > Protobothrops mucrosquamatus. The sequence continues at coordinate 471,998 of NW_015386365.1, read as the reverse complement.
TGTCATTTTTATCAATGGTCCTGAAAAAATACAGCAATAGTCACTACATTTCTGTTTATTGTTAAAGTGTTGCTGGCTCTGATTAAGCTGCTTATATCAAACTGCTTATGGTCTGCATCACTCTGGCTTCTTTAGTTACCAGCAATGACTTCGGCAAGCTGTACTATCCAAATGGCCATTTGGATTTGTATCTTCATTTTTGCTGGGCTAAAATTGCATTAGCTCCCGTAGCCCATTTGAAACAAAATTTGAGTTCACTGTATATCTCAATTGACACAAAGTTTCTCACAAAAAGGTTTTATCTATCTAAGTACAGAAAAGACAATTGCTTTCCAACCAGTAATATCAAACATATGTCATTTTATGCATCCATTACAGAAATACAGTCACCAGCTCATATACTTCTTGACTGGAAGCAAAATATAAGAAGCCATAGGATAGAAGAAAACAATTATGCCAAACAATCAGGCAACCATGAAATTAAATGTTCCCCTTATTAGAAGTAAAATTGGGAACTGTATGTCTCTAACTATGATTATCAGACAGATTATTTCAGTCTAATGTGTAAGGTTCAAAAAGTGGGAATGAAGAACTCCTTTAATAATAATGTTATGAAGTTTTATATCATTTTAAAATCCCTGTTAACTGACTTTTAAAGCTGAGCTGTACTTTTTCCATTGATTTAGGGTCTTTAATTTTCTCCTGTGTCCAGTTTCTAAAATCATAAAGTTGCTTATTTTGTTATGAATCAAGATAGCCAAAATAATTCTGGTTCCCATGAGAAGCCAGTTTTTATACCTAATTACAAAATTTTATGGTAAACATCAGCATTCTAAATTTAACTGGATCCTTAATTCATTTATAATTTTTAAAGATCAAAATCTTATCCAGTGTTTTGCTGATTATTTCAAATTATTAAAAATTTTAAGCTTGTAATTAATTTTTCTTTTGTTCAGAATTGTTCAGAAATGTATCTGAGGACTTTTCAAACTTATCATTTTGAAGGTCTCCAATAGCTTTAAGATTGTAAATAGACAATTTCTGAAAGTGATTGGAAAGTGTGGCTTGCATACTTAGTGTCCTTTAGAAGGCTCTACTGTGGTTGCAAGCAAAATGGCCATTCCCTTTGTCTTCTATCACTCTTTGTCTTCTATCACTCAAACCATGCAAAAGCGTTGACTTGCAGTCTCTGGAGAATGTGTGGATGTTCTCCCATTCTATCCCTATCTGGAGAAATTACTCACTGTTTGTTTGGTTTTTGGTATTTGCCCAGTTGTTGGTTCTGTTTTTGCAGAGACATATTCAGTTCACTATGCCTTCTTTAGAAGAACCCTCCCCTAACAATTTCTAGGGAGTTAAAGGCATTGTTTACTTTAAAGAATCTTTTATTAGAGAAACAAAGTATCGGCACTACATAGTTGAACCCAAAACCTAAACTCCCCTTCCCTGGATACAAAGTAACAAAGTACAAAGTACTAATTCTAAAACTCTGCTAACATTGGATGTTCTTGCTTTGACAACAGATGGAAATGCAGCCATTTTCTCTATGCTTTTAAAAATAGTCGATGCTGGGAGGGGGAATAGGGATGAGATTCCAGCTAATCATAACAATAATAACTCAGCCGTGGGAACCCAAGGACATTGGGTCCAGAGCTGATAGTGTTTTGGCGGGCTGGAGAGCTGGGGAGAAAGCCTGCACTTCAAGCTAATTGGGAAATGTGATTTATGACTGTTTATTGAAGGAGGGAACTGTACTTTGTTACTTTGTATCCAGGGGAAGGGAATTTAGTTTTTGGGTTCAACTATGTAGTGCCGATACTTTGTTTCTCGAATAAAAGATTCTTTAAGGTAAAAAATGCCTTGAAGTTCTTTTGAAAGGTTTCATCTGTCAGAACCATGACATCCAGTACAATATTTGTCAGGGGCACCGGTCACTGCAGTGATGACATCAGATATCTGGTGGCTTAATAGAAAGAACTATCATTCCTACATAAATGATTTTTTCCCCATAGTGCAGTACCTGAACATACAAGAATTTGATTAAAAGGTAGGGCTGTGAAACCTTGTGACAACTGAAATGCACACAGATATCTAAATTGAAAGCAATGAAGAGGATGAAGAGCATCTAAATCGGTTGTTGGTTGGTCCTCAGTATATCTTCCCTTCAAACGTCCAGCTCAATATGTAGAGCTTAGGAAGAAGAGACCAAATTGGCACCCACTGTGTTCTTTATTTATATGAAGCTCTTTATATGTAAGGTTTCTCTCCTTCAAAAGATTGTTGTGATGAATTGCCCTCTGCTGAAGTGCCATATGAATGAAGAATAAATATAGCATTAGAATAATAAACTCAAAAGGGATTTTGGAGGTTATCTAATCTTAGAATCTTCAGTGCAGAATTAATCAAGCATCCCACATAATTGCACGACATAGATAAGTTTAATGGTCCAGTATTGTAAAACTTTCTGTGTTGTGTTACTTTATAATAATATATAAAATTATACTAATATTATTTCTTTACTACTCTTGATCAATCAGTGAGTGACTTGACTTTAACGGGATACCCAGAGCCTCACTATATAGCTGAAAAATCCAATGACTTAATCTTTTTGTCAGTCTCTTCAGTAGGCCATTCCCTAATGTTCCTTAATTAGGATACTGACCCAATTCCCTGTAGTAAACTTTGCCTTGGGTAATTGTTTTGATGCTGAAGGCCTGTGTTATTAATCTCCATAATATATTAAACATGAAACAAAATGGCTGATAAACAAAATCCACTGTAGCTAACAAAGGGAATGAAGGAATAAAGAAATTTCCCCATGATATACTGTATTTGCAAAAATTGCCTCCAAAGTTGAAAGAATGGCTGCTNCCCCCCTGGTCACGGCCGACAAATGGTCTTCCAGTGTCAGCCGTGGATCCAGGAGGACACCCAAGTTGCGTGCCCTCTCTGAGGGGGCCAAAGTTTCGCCCCCTATAGACAGCGATGGGATCAGCTGACTATGCCGGGGCGCCGGCAACCACAGCCACTCGGTCTTGGAAGGGTTGAGTCTGAGTCTGTTCCTCCCCATATCCATTGTGCGCATGTGTTCCTTCTATTAATACAGATTCAAATTATTGAGAGATAGGTTATACATAGGTTATACATGCAGCAACCCCAGGGTTCCACACAGTCCTTTCACTTCTAAGTCTTGGCTGCAATCTCCAGAGCTTCTTGAAAAGTTGTCACCAAACTGTAAATTCTAATGTCATGGAAATGGAAAGTTATTGATTACATAGGGAATAAACCTATTAATTGCATTTAGTTTAAATTTAATTTAAACAAAATCAAATTAAATTAAGTTTGCTTTTCGTCTTGATTTATTTATATTTTGGTGTAGCTCACAACATACTATTTGAAGGGCAAGTACATCTTACCCTTTAAAAGTACATTGTGCCCCCTAGGTTTATATATTCAGCAGGATCAAATGTTAACTTTGCCTGAGTTATAAATTCCAGCATATTCAGAAAGATGACCCAGTAAAAAGCCTTTTTCATTTCATCCTGGTAGAAACTGGCCAATCTGGGTAGAATAATAACGGCAGAAATCAACCAAGTCAAATGCGCTAAGCTATCTATGTTGAGAAAGGAGCCCTCTTGTGTAAAAGGCAATAAAAAAACAGGATTATGGATAAATCCAAATGTTTTCCTGGTTGGACTCGTTCTTTGCTGGAACAGTAGGAGGATATGGTGTTAATTGGTATCTCAGGTACATCAAAATTGTAAGTGGACAGTAGTAATGACTGAAGTTCTATTGGGTCTACTCCATCTATAATGGAGCTGGTTGGCCCACTGAAAGGCCCTCATCTGGTTTTCATCATCATCTGTGAGACAGGAAAATGAAGGATCCTTTTGTAAGGGCTTACATTTTACACTACCTGGCCTTGTCCAGTGGCCTGCCGGATTCTATGTGCTCTGCACTCTGTACTCTGTACTCTGAAGGACAGCAGGTCCCCTACTTAATTTGGATTNCAGCCTGTACCAGCGGGCCTTATAGCTAAGGCATGTACTCTCCAGAGTGGTTCTTGGCAGTGAAGGAAGGGGGGGGGGGTAAAGAAAAAAGATCCATTCCAGGTTTCAAACATGCTAGATATGTTATTGTAGGCAACATAGCCAATACATATATGTGGTAAAGAAAGTTGAATAGAATAGAATAGAATAGAATAGAATAGAATAGAATAGAATAGAATAACAGAGTTGAAAGGGACCTTGGAGGTCTTCTAGTCCAACCCCCTGCTCAGGGTTTCTATACATTTCAGACAAATGGTTGTCCAATCTCTTCTTAAAAACTTCCAGTGTTGGAGCATTCACAACTTCTGGAGACAAGTTGTTCCACTGATTAATTGTTCTAACTGTCAGGAAATTTCTTCTTAGTTCTAGGTTGCTTTTCTCCTTGACTAGTTTCCATCCATTGCTTCTTGTCCTGCACTCAGGTGCTTTGTAGATGCAGTTCCATTGATTTCAGATTAAATAACCTAATTGAATAATATCCATTGTGCGCATGTGTTCCTTCTATTAATACAGATTCAAATTATTGAGAGATAGGTTATACATAGGTTATACATGCAGCAACCCCAGGGTTCCACACAGTCCTTTCACTTCTAAGTCTTGGCTGCAATCTCCAGAGCTTCTTGAAAAGTTGTCACCAAACTGTAAATTCTAATGTCATGGAAATGGAAAGTTATTGATTACATAGGGAATAAGCCTATTAATTGCATTTAGTTTAAATTTAATTTAAACAAAATCAAATTAAATTAAGTTTGCTTTTCGTCTTGATTTATTTATATTTTGGTGTAGCTCACAACATACTATTTGAAGGGCAAGTACATCTTACCCTTTAAAAGTACATTGTGCCCCCTAGGTTTATATATTCAGCAGGATCAAATGTTAACTTTGCCTGAGTTATAAATTCCAGCATATTCAGAAAGATGACCCAGTAAAAAGCCTTTTTCATTTCATCCTGGTAGAAACTGGCCAATCTGGGTAGAACAATAACGGCAGAAATCAACCAAGTCAAATGCGCTAAACTATCTATGTTGAGAAAGGAGCCCTCTTGTGTAAAAGGCAATAAAAAAACAGGATTATGGATAAATCCAAATGTTTTCCTGGTTGGACTCGTTCTTTGCTGGAACAGTAGGAGGATATGGTGTTAATTGGTATCTCAGGTACATCAAAATTGTAAGTGGACAGTAGTCATGACTGAAGTTCTATTGGGTCTACTCCATCTAATGGAGCTGGTTGGCCCACTGAAAGGCCCTCATCTGGTTTTCATCATCATCTGTGAGACAGGAAAATGAAGGATCCTTTTGTAAGGGCTTACATTTTACACTACCTGGCCTTGTCCAGTGGCCTGCCGGATTCTATGTGCTCTGCACTCTGTACTCTGTACTCTGAAGGACAGCAGGTCCCCTACTTAATTTGGATT
>NW_015386365.1:382716-463686 GCF_001527695.2 Protobothrops mucrosquamatus | reverse complement strand
CTCTCTCTCTCTCTCTCTCTCTCTCTCTCTCTCTCTCTCTCTCTCTCTCTCTCTCTCTCTCTCGTATTATTTCATGAGTACTCATTTAATTTCTATTACTCTTTTTCTTTCCTGTCCTTCATTCACAGGTGTTTATTGTGAACCCTACTCTTCCTTTCCAATCCCCCATGTGGCTTAGTATTCTCTTTATGTTTCACACACAGAATTTTTTTTTTCTATCTATCTATCTATCTATATCTATCTATCTATCTATCTATCTATCTATCTATCTATCTATCTATCTATCTATCTATCTATCTATCTATCTATCTCCATCCCCATCCATCTTACATCAACAACATTCGCTTTGCAATGACCAACAGATATCTTAACTGCGTGTCTCCCTTTTTAGCTGTTTAGTTATTGTCAAGGTTCCGGCTGATGATTCCAACAAAGTAAGTACACCTGAGACATTACAATCTCTAATGCAAAACTTTATTGAGCACAGCATACCAGCACTAATGAATGGAAAACCAGCCGAAATATTGGCACTAAACCAGCTCTGGTATTATGGCACCAGAAAGATAGTTAACAGAGTAAATCCTTCCCTCTCTGACACTTCAGGTCACATTATCCAATTAATCTTCAGGCCGTTGTTATGAGAAAAAAGTCTCCACTCACCATAACATCTCTTCTGCGAACTTGCTTCCCAGCGGATTCCTGTGCATTCTCTCTCACCTCGGAACTGTTGGCAAGCTAGAAGCGGCATGGCTGTTATATTATTATATATGTTATACAGTCTTGTCAATAAGATTATAAACAGTGGAATATTGTTATTTTTTTAAAAAAAAATGTATACTGGAATGTGATAACCTATTAGTTCCATTCAAGTTTCTCAAATTCATTGTTATTCTGCACTTCGAGTCTCAGTCTACTCATCTGGCAAAATCAAAGGCTATACTGAAGATGATGGGAATTGAAGTTCACAGCTGGAGAGAAACTGCTTGGAAAATTCTGCCTTAAGATATTATTGGTAACCTTTGGGGATATCCTTATTCCTCTCAGACTATCTCAGAATAAGCATGGGTCCAGCTCCATTTTTAACTAATGAAATTGTTAAGAAATGTCTACTTGTGAGGAACACTCATGAAGGGTTGGGAACAGCATCAGAAAATGACTGCAGAGGACATGGAGACAACATGAGCAAACCAGATGTTGCCATGTCTTTTTTTTGTATAGATTTTATTGATGTTGCCCATATCTTGTGCATGTTTTGCTTTTGGGAGGTTTGTATGGGTTATATAGACCCATGCAATTTGGGGATCAAGCCCTACCTCTGTCTTGTGATCAGCTTCTTGACCAAGATGTAATAAGAACCTTGTATTCAGTTCTCTGCAACTTATTTGTTCTTGGTTACTAGCAGCCATCTAATAACAAAGCAGCTTTGCAAATGGGGAACAGCAATGATCAGAAGCCATTTCAGAACAGTTTCTGAATTTTCAAACCTTGCCCATAAACTTAGAAATATTATGGGAGATAAATTAAGGACAACTTTTATTAGAACTTATGCTACTAACAATAATATTAATATTGAATATTTTTGCTAAGCTCCTTGTTGGCAGCTGATAAAATAGATATACTGGGGATAGAGTTCACCTTAAACTTAACTTGCTGCTGCATTTCAATATTGAAAAAAACACATTTCCTGTGATTCAGTGTTGAACTCTTTATCTTTTATTACTCTGACGTCAATTACTTAGGGTAGTTGATTCCCAAAACTCTGGATTAGAAGCACAAAGATTTGAGCTCATAAGGGAACAGATATCTGTCAGATATAGTTTTCTTCTTTCACTTCCTTTTTCTTATCAATTGCTTGAGTTAATCAGAATTTTAATTTCTTCTTAAAAAGGGCTTCCTCAGCCAGGATTAGATTGATTTTGTTTTTTGAATACCTAATGGAAGGCTTTAACTGCAGCAGGCAACAGTAAGTGCTAGAATAGAGTCCCTGGTCTCCCAATGGGGGATTTACTGTGACCTATATTTTAGAATATAATTAGAAGACTGAACTGCTGATAAAATATGGATATTTTAATGCGTAAGCATTAACAGACTCTCATCTGTTGGGTTCTTCTAATACTTATAGTAACTATCTCTGCTTAAAGTTTTGTGTTTTCTTATGTGAAAAAGAAATCTAGGATGACTCCATCCCTTTGATTGTGAAAGTGACACATGTAGACTTTTGTCTCTTGAAATTACTCAGAGAAAGCACATTCATCCACACCCTGTTTGACTCAACACCACGTCGTCAAGAAATAATTGTTTATGTGTCAGTTTTTCAGTGATTTGTCAAACTTGGGCCTTTATGAGATAAACAAAGGATGTGTGATATTATAAAAATATTACTATTATTGCCACATCGCAGATGAATTGTAAGAGGAAGGAATCGATTTCATTACAAATAGTGATGGAAGATTCTAAGAAATCCAATAAGATATTTGTTTCTTTAGATATTTGATAATGTAAATCTCATCACCGAAGATTTTTTAAAAACTGATGACAAGGAAGGTCTTTAGAAGGCTGTAACTCTACATAAAAGCTATTTGATGTATTTTTTAATACAAGGACTCCAGTCCCAGCAGAAGTTTTCCACCAAGAAATAGTCACAGCTGACAAAATAACCAAACTGGAAAAAAATGCCCCCGTCAAGAGAAAGATAGTTAGCTCCAGTGGTGGGATTCAGCCGGTTCGCACTACTTCGGCAGAACCGGTAGCTAATTTTCTGTTGCCCAGGCCCAGAATGGACTTCCAGAAGCAGCATCAACACAGAGAACCAGTTGTTCACATATTTGAATCCCACCACTGGTTAGCTCCACTAGTTTCTGGACAAGAAAGCTGCTTATCTATAAACCCTCCACTTGTTTAGAATTCAGTCACAGGATTTTGAGCCTCATCCAACCAATTCTGTGTCCAGACATACCTCTGAATGCTGTACAGACTCTCTTGATTCAGAATAGACCTAGAGTTGGGCATCATATTCTATGACTGCCCCCAAACGACTCTATAAATGTTTAATAGCACTGGAATCCAGATAGAAATCTGTGGAATTCCACATTAAAATTGCCATGGGACCTTGGCATGATAACTTAGTGTTTCCCTCTGAATATAGCTCTGTAGGGAGCAGGAAGCAAAACCATCATTAGACCATGTTCTCAACTCCCAACTTATATAGGTGTCCAGAAGGATGTCATGGTTAATAATATCAATAGACACCAAAAGATCAGGGAGAATCAACAATATTTCATTCCCCTTTTTTCTCTTCCTGTAAAGTTTCTCCATTAAAGCTGTGGATATTTGGCTGTAGACACACACACACACCACACACATACACACACAAAGAGAAAGAAAGAGAGAGAGAGGGAGAGAGAGGGAGAGACAGAGGTTTTATCAGATATTTATTTATTTGATTTTTGATACTGACTCCAACTGACTTTGGCAGGCTCACAGAGTAAAGAATATAAAAACAACAGAATACAATAAATTACACCAAATTAGAAAATTAATATACAAGATGGTTATTGCATATTATATTTTGAATATATTTGTGTTTATATGTAGATGTATATAGTTATTGTGAAATAAAACTTCACAAACAGGATAGTCCCATCTACCCTGCCCCAAAGCGAGGTTCTCTGGAATCCTATCAGGATGGGACCACATGGATCTAAGGGAGGATCTTATCTGAGAGGGCAGATGCTGCTACAGAGAGGCACACTTCCTGGACACTGAAAGATGACATTAATTGAGGAGACACAGAGCATGCCCACTCTGCTGGATCATGATGGCTTGGTAGGAAGTGTGTGAGAGAAGGTAATCCTCAAGGGTATCCCTGAAATAACTGGGCCATATGCCACTAATAGATTTTAGGTAATAATCAACAAGAATGACATCTGGAAGCCTAATGGCAACCAGTGCAGCTTGCTAAGCAGAGGTGTCACATGGGCAAGCCAAGGCAAGCTTATCACTGCTCAGGCCACTGCACATCCTGGACCAGTCAAAGCTTGAATGGTCTTCAAGGGCAGCCCCATATAGAGCACACTGCAATAGTAGAACTGTGAAGTGACAAGAGTGAGTGATTATCTAGAGGGCCATCTGATTCAGGAAAGCATGCATTTGGGGCATCAGATAGAACTGTGCAAAGAAGGGAATAGATAGATGTATATAAATTGATGTATTGTAGATCTATATGTGATTTTTTAAGGAGGTGCCCGGTGGATACCCCAACTGCACCAGACGGGATGGTTGAGAGAGGAAGGGAAGTAGGTAGAGAGGGAGGAAGGAGGAGAGGTTGTAGGTCCAGGGGGAGGAAGGTGTGGAAAGTGAAAGAGGGGGGTGCGGGGGGGACACCGGACACTTCCGTGAATGTATTGAGTAGTGTTATTTTCTTGGTTGATATTATGACTAAATGCATCATATTTATGTTATTGGTTTTAATTGAAAAATCAATAAAAATTAAAAAAAAAAAAGAACTGTGCAAAGGCCAACTTGGCCCCAGCTGTCACCTGCTCTTAAATATCTCCCTGAAAGATTTAAGTTGTATGAAAAATCTATTCACTGTCTAATTAAAGCCCTTTATTACCAAGAGCACTGTCCCCCTTCCTCTGACATATTAGTGGGCAAAGAAAGCCCACTAATTATTATTTCCAAGAAAAAATGATTTCACCTCTGTTGCTTCTAAGATTGCAATGACTGGACCATCATGTGTCTGACCTTTTCAAAAATGTGTTGACATGTCCCAAAATAAGGTTTATTATGCAGCGATAATAGACAAGAAATTAAATCAGAAAGAAGGAGAAAAAGGATGTTTTTCTTTCTTCCCCGAGGACAGGAAGGCCTGGAGGAACGTTGTTCATGGGGTCGCGATGGGTCGGGCACGACTTCGCAACTAACAACAACAACAAAATTTCTTTCCCATCCTAGTAATAGCACTGTCATCCATTCAACTTCAGGTTGCATGTATCATCATGCCCTCATGAAAGCTAACCTATTTAACTCCTGTCTATGTTGTGAGCTTATCTTTTACATGGTAAACTGATAGGTGCTGAGCAACATTTAACCTTTCCTTTATGATGTCACTGCTGGTTTGTTTTGAGAGTCCAGGTCTAGGCAGAATTCATTGGGCTAGAATTCATTGGACCAAACTGGAATTGAGGAATTTGGCATTAGGTTTAACCATGTCATGTTCCAGTCCAGACAGTCAGAAATTAATCTCTGGTGCATGCTAGAAAGTTTTTCAGGGAATAGCAAAGAATTTGAAAAACAATAAAGGAATTTCAAGTGATATACTTCCAAAATAAAAACACTACAAGATATCAATGTGTAAATCCATTCAAAAGTTATATCTTAATAGAAAGCTTTTCATAACCAAAACATAAATTAGAAGATGAAATTCGAATATGAAAATTTGCATGCACACTTAGATTAGTAAAAGATGAATTACTGGCAATGTTTAAATATTTATGAATGGATTCCATGGTTTCATATGATAAATGCTATTATTCTGTGCATTTCATGTCTTCATTCTATTGAATGAACATATCAATCAATTTTAATCTATTGTTATGTAGCCCATAATTACCGTATAATCTAGAGCTGAAAACAGGTATTGTAATCAGAGAAGCTGATGAGTACACTCTCAGATTAAGACCTCCCACTAATGCAGCATGGAGAAATAAACCATATTTGACAAATCATTCCAGCAAAGCAAATGAATCATCTCAAATTTGATGAGTCTGCTTGCTATCTTATTTTGCCTGCATTTGAACAATAAAGTACAAGCAGAGTATTGAAAATGACATTGAGTTAAAATATTCAATTTGTTTTTCCATTTAGAGCCAAATATGCATTGCCTTTCTATGACATCCCAGTTAGTTACACTAAAATTAAATAGCCATTAATTATTTCAATGTAATGTGCTGCTACATAACATATTGGGAATCATTCATTTTAAAAAAATTATGACAATAAGCTATCAATTTCTTTTTGAGCAAATGAATTCCCATATCACTCTCATATCAAGAGATAAGGCGTGATGGGCAAAGAATTACAACATAGTAGTAATAATGATATACAATTTCAATTTTGTGTCTGGAGTAAAATAACAATTCGTGTTGTTCTGATAGCCCGAGATAATGACAACTCTTTGGAAAATGAAATAGGAAGAAGCCTTTCCCTAGAGAAAATACTTGATTCGATTCAAATCCCTACATTAAATTTAATATGAGGTTTGATTTATAATAACACCGTGCTTGAGATACATAAGTCTCTGGCAAAAGTTTATTTATTCATAGTTCAGTGAGTGAACACGTGGGATTTTAATAGTTGTTAGAAGAAATTTCACCATTCTGTCTTAGGTATCCTTTTGTAATATTCTGATATACATACATATATTTGGCTACCATTTGTAGAACTTACCACTGAATGATCCCAGCCAGTCAGATATATGAGAATAAATGAAAAAATGTCACTGGGCATTATAATCAATTAGATTCAACCATGTGACTATGCTTGTGGCAGCTGAGGAAATCATCATATTGCTCTTATTTTGAATAGAGGAAAGGAGTAATGTGTCCCTCAGGCCCAGACCATCAGATGGACATGACTAATTTTGCCTGCCAGGCTGCATAGGAAGACTTTTGCCCAAGTCTTGAACTAACCATGCTCAATAAATAGTTAATAATGAGGGAATAGTTCTGGTGAAGATAGATCCCATTCTGTTGATGAAATTTCTTTTACAGAAGAAGTAAATTTGAGGGAAGCACTCATGAAAAATGTGTTCTACTATTTAGTCAATAGATGTTCTGAGAGGATTTAGGTGACAGCTGTGACTTTCTTGTACAATTTTCTCTCCAGTGAGTACAGCTTGCCTGATTTCCCATATCTCAATTAAACCCCAAGGGAAGGCATTAGGAGAGAACTCCTTGTGTGTGGAAGAATAGGCATCCAGGAGAGCTTCAGAGCAATGGGCAGCAACATGAGCAGAAATTTCAATCGTTCATATGAACAAACAACAGCATCCACTGTAGTAGTATCCTATACCAACTCCAACAAATTCCTATCCCACTACCAACAACAGATTTGAAAGTACTGCTTTAACATCTTAAATATAAGGCTGAAGTGTGTGTGTGTATGTGTGTGTGTGTGTATGTGGGGGGAATAAAGTATTTTTTTTACAGGTGGTGAAAACTGTTGAGGTAGATTTTAACATGGCATTAATCCCAAAACACCACCAAATATGCAGCCCATCCCAGTTGTGCTGTAATTAATAATCTACAAGTGTCTGAATGGGAATCAGAAGACATCATCCCATTTCTGATGGTAACAGGAGGTAGGGGAACATTTGCTCTGCCCTCTATGGCTTGTCCCTCATTAATAAATTTTGTAAAGCAAGTTCAGGCATTTTCCCATGTACTCCCATGCATAACAACTGACACACATTGAAATTAAACAGATGCTGCTACCGCTGTTTGGAATGAAAAGTCCTCAGTATCTGGATGATAACTGCTTATTTATTTTGGGTCAGAGGAGAGCTATGCTGACAACAGATAGATGCAGAGGAAGCCTGATCAAGAAAGGAGTCTTGTGAGTGAAGTAAATATCGGATAAAAAGTTACATTATCTGAGACATTGAAAAAGAATATAGTACAGTACATGAAAGAGCATATTACAGTTTCTTTTAATGTGGAAATGTGAAGAGGGGAAATGTTTTTTTTCTCTCTCTCAATTCTAAAAAAGTGTTTTCCTCTGAAGCTGAGCTCATTATTAAATGATGGAATTTTGTTGTATTCATGTCTGTCAATTGCATCTCTTTCCATAGGAATATTTTGCAAGTTTGCTTGTCAAATGGAACTAAAATAAAGCTTTGGTAAGTTTAAGGGTGGTGGTGGTGTCACAAAGTATGTCTGAGGGATCAGCTGAGTAATTCTCATGCTTTTATAATCAACTCTGTTCTTTAAAAGCATGATTAAAAAAAGGATATCAGCAGAATCAATATTAATCATTTCTGGAAACTATATGAAATCACTATGCTAAGCATAATTTTATGCTCCGAGAGATAGTGCTTATGCGTTGCCATAATAATGCATTAAACAGGGTTCCAGTCATAGTGAATATGCGATTTTTAAGTAGAGGAGCTTGGAGGGGTAAAAATATGAAGGTGCTTGGACTGTGTAATGGCTTATTGGACATCAACTATCCATCCTAAGTCACATAACTCTTTTGCTGTTTGATCCCCAGTCTCTGAATTAGCTTTTCTGCTAGGTTGGATTACCTTGAGGGAGATCACTGGCAAGTATCAAGGAGATGGATGTGACCTGAGTGGAAAACGGGCTTATAATTAGGCTGAAACAACTGAACATTCTAACTAGCATAACATCCCAACTTTGGAATAGTGTGATTTTGGCACAACCCTTCCTGGCTGGGAAACAAATGCATGGGAGGATTTACTATTTTATAACCTTTGTTGTATGCTGCCCAGAATCACTTTGTGCATGATGGCTGTTTATAGTTCTATTTTATTAATTAATTAATTTTACTTTAAAAATACTTTAATTTTACTTTAAAAATACTTTAAAGTATTTTTTAAAATACGTTAAAAATACTTTTACTATTTTTTACTTTAAAAATAGATAAGTTATCTATATCCTAGCTTGAAAGGATCCATTTGTTAATTATCCTTTAATGCCTCCATGCTCTAGTTGGACTGCTAAACTTCTTGTTAACATTGAGATCATTTGTCTCCTTCTTTCAAAGGAAAAAAAAAGGAATGAAGGACCTACATTTCTTGCACTTTCCTCAGTTCTGCTGTGCTTGAAGCTGCAATATATATACATTGAGAACTCCTAATAATGAAGTATATTATCCAGCAAGTTTCTGGACAAGAAAGCACTTTAATGATGTATTTTTAATCAACTTGAAATGAGCATTGGAATAATTTACTGCCCTACCCTTCACACCACTATATTTACTGAATTCTGCCTTTGTGGAGCTTAGCTTGGTGGTAGAGGCCATTATCTGAATGCAAAAATTGCCAGGTTCTACTCTCCATAAGAAAAGACTTCAGCACGAAATACGAGAAAGTTTTTGCCTGTCAAGATTTCATTTATTTTGCAATGTATAAGTCTGCCCCTCCACAATGATTCTGGGAGGCAAACAGTAAACATAACCACAACATACGGTAAGTTTAAAAAACCCAAATACTGAATAATACTAGATACACCAATTGCTTGTAGTAACTGAAAGCAGCTTTCAAGAGGTTCATAGCTTCCTGAAATATAAATAGTTGAACAAATGGAAATTTCATAAGCTATATAGGAGCGCATGAGATCTCTTGAGACATTTAAGTTTAATGAGCTTTCACCCCAAAGTACTAGTGTCACCAGAGTTTGTGTGAGAAAGCTTAAAATTTCATATCAGAATGTTGAATCTTTACTAACCTGAGAGGTTTCATGAGGCATTAACAATTTATATGCACGTCCACTACTGTAAAAAGTAATGCACAGCTATTAATGCGGAATTCACTTAAAAATATTTCCAACTCCTTAAAAATAGCAAAAGACTTTAAATTTGAAATGGGAACTAATTCATATATATTTTAGAATGAAATTATAGATTTATATAGATGAGGTATTCTCCTTTGTATGGAAACAGTTTATTTTTCAGTATTATTCATTAGTAAAGATATTACAGTTGTTCATGTACCAAAACTGTTTCAGAAAAGGTGTATCAATTTCTGTGAAAGCATAAGCACAGCAGCGTCTTTTTAAAGCAATTTCTTTCTTTTTCCTGCTTCCATGCCAGACTGAAGACAGATATGGTTGACTTAAAAAGTCACAGATGAGGCAGCTTTAAGTAGTAACTCAGAAGTGTGAAAAGAAATATGCTGCTTTAAAGAGTTGCTGTGTCCTGTGTTTATACTCTCAGATATGGTGAAAAACCTCTTTTGAATCAGCTTTGAAACATTCACAGCTGTACATTACTGAGATTAATAACACAGCTCTGTTAAAGCCAACAAATTTAAATGGGAACAGATGCTGACAAATTCAGTTTGACTTGGAAACAATGAAATTTTGTACCTCTAATAGATCTGGTGAACAGGGAGGTTTTCCAGTAGTGGTGACTTATTATGGATGAAGAAAAATTATAGAACAGCTTTATCCAAACACATATGAAAGTGCTGGATAGGGAAAGGCTATATTAATACTTACTGCATATTTAAGCTGCCTCAACTTGCTAGGACCATTTTTTAGAATGTTATCTGATCACAGCCTATGGTCCTCTGCAGAATGTGAAAATGAAATTATCAAAAGGAAGAGATTTGCTGATGTTTAATAGTAAAGTTTCTAATGCTTTGAAAAATTCTTGTGCATGTTGGGTTGGTGAGTAGAGCCTTCAAAAGAAGTATTAAATGACCAAGATCTTAAAAGGATGATAAAAGTACTAAGGAAAAGTTTTTGCCCTGTTTTTCCCTTACAGGATGAAGAGTTGCAATAAGATGAGGAAGTTGCTGGAAGGACCTTTTCCCAGTTTGGATGGTTTTCTCTCTTATCTTCTGTGCACTTCAATATACCACCACACTATCTTCATCACTATGGAAAGATAAGGGCATAGCTGAAAAGCCTCTAATTTCCCTTGAAACATGCTCCGGCAATGATCACTTCAGGAATTATATATAGAAACAGATCTAAGCAACTTAAGGCATTTCTATCTTCAGCCTTCTCTCCCCGAAAGAAAGAAAGAAAGAAGGAAAGAAAGAAGGAAAAGAAAAAAAGAAAAAGAAAGAATACCACAGTGATGGGGATGATGGGCAGCCAACATTGTGGCTTTGTCCTAGTAGTCATGATATAATTTGCAAATTGTTTTTCATCTGGAATGCACTAATCTAATTAAAATTGCATAGCTATTTTGACATGCCATTTTAAAATTAGTATGCACTGATAATTGCAGAGATTTAGAAATTTACAAACTCACTATGATAAAACCTGAACTGACTGCTCTACCAATTTATAATCTGTAAATTAGCTGGGATAACTGCTCCACTGCTTTTCTTCCTCTAGTCACAACTGAGCCAATATGCTCTTTGCAAACATACAAGACTGACAGATAGTTTTCTGCTTATTCTTAACTGCTCAGAAGAGTTCAATATTTGTTGCACTGTGGTTCTTTTCCTGCTGACTGTTGATGATTGGCTAGAAAATTGGCTAATGTCATTCAAAGTTACCCCAGCATAATGCTTTGCATAGCATTTTAAACAGCATAAAATGACATCCAAGTATATCAATCCTAATATAATCTTGTTTGTTTTGGTTCCTTGTTATTCAGGGAGCAATGACTAAGAAGCTCTTAGTAAGTCTAGAGCAGTGGTTCTCAACCTGTGGGTCGGGACCCCATTTGGTGTCGATTGACCATTTCATAAGGGTCACCAAGCAAGGCTGTCTGCCATTTTTTTTGTCCGCCATTTTTTTCCCCTTTTCCGGCGGGTGCCTTACCTCCCTTGGGCTGGGCCAGCTGGTGGTCGGCCTGCTCCGTCTCTGCCGCTTGCCAGCTACACCTCGGCCGGCGCAGGGGGCGGAACCACGCATGCTGGTTTCCACGCATGCTTTCCCGGGCAGGGAAAGTCCTTGACTTACGACCGGTTGGATAGTCCTCGACTTACGACCAGTTTAGTCCTCGACTTACGACCAGTTTAGTCCTCGACTTACGACCGGTTTAGTCCTCGACTTACAACCGGTTGGGGTCGCGGCATTAAAAAGGTTGAGAACCACTGGTCTAGAGTAATTTACATCAATATATTGATCTAACTGGAAGAACATTTTGGTGTAAGATTTTGTTTTAATTTTAAAATTGTGGATTTAGTTCTGGTTGGACTGATAGGTGAGGATGGATTTCTTTGCATCTTTAGAGATGCATTTTAAATGACTAAATTGCTGAGAAGTATCTACTGGGCTAATTTAACTATACTGAAAGGTAGATGAGTAAAGCCAGTTGGGTTGTTTCTTCCTCCCGAATAGCAAAATAATCTCTTATCAACTCTGGGATTAAATGTTAGAGGTTTAAATGATGTTTAAATTTCATGCTGATTGGTTTACTTTGCAAGGAGATAAGGGGATGAATAGATCAAGATGAACGTGCTTCTTTTTTGATATAATGTATCAGCTTTCACCCAGGTAACCTGAAAAATTTAAAGCTATTTAAGATTGATCAACAGGCTATTCAAATATATGGTAGAACAAAAAAAGCCTTGATGTGATAACCTTAAGGAGGGGAAGTGTTTAAAACAGATTTTTAGGAAATTTTAAAATTAAACTTTAAAAAATTAAAATTAAATTCAGAGGTTATCAATGCTCCATCACCAGATGTTTTTAGGAAGGGATTGGACAGCCACTTGTATGGAATGGTATAGGGCAGTGGTGGCGAACCCATCTAGGGAAGGACCATCCTTATTATGCTGTATGCTGCTGATGGGGATCAAACAATCCTGTTCATAACTGAATTTATAACCACAATGGTGCATTTCTAGATTTGATTCAGATCCAATATGCAGTTGGCAGATGTTTTCCAATTGACCTTCAAGTATTATGTAAAAGAATTGAATAACAGCAAGTTTTAAAAATACCTTCTCTTTACTCATAGTTCTCTTATTAAATGGGTGAGGTTCTGTAACAACGATGAAGTCTACTTAATGAATGGTGGATAGCTTTTGCCTTTTAGGATCAACCATCAACAGTAAAGGAACAAGCAGTCAGGAAATAGGCTGCAGACTAGCACATGGTACAGCAGATATTTAAATGCCACGATGTGTCTATACCTACCAGGATAAGGATTGTGCAAGCCATAGTATTCTCTCTGATGCTCCATAGAAGCAAAAGTTGAACTTTAAAGAAGCAGGATAGAATATTGAATATTGATATTTGAACTTTGGTGTTGGAGAAAACTCCTGAGAGTATTGTGGATTGCCAAAAAGACAAACAGATAATCATTGAATAAATCAACCCAAAGTTCTCCTTCGAGACATACATGATCAGGTTCAAATTAAACATTCCAGCTCTCTGGAAAAGGCTCTAATGCTGAGAAAGAAAGAAAGAAAGAAAGAGAAAGAAAGAAAGAAAGAAAGAAAAGATGGACTCAGTTGCAGGAGCAATGAATACACTGTTGGAAGATATGAAACAACAGGTTAGGGATAGATAGTCCCAGAGAAAATCTATCTATGGCAGGGTCCTCAGCTCCTAGGCCATAGACCAGTATCAGTCTATGACCTGTTAGGAACCAGGTTGTGCAAGTGGTGGGTGAGCAAATGAAGCTTCATGTGCAAATACACAGGATCTAGGTTGTGCATGAAACACCCACCCTCCACTCCATGGAAGAATTGTCTTCCATGAAACCAATCCCTGGTGCCATAAAGGATGGGGACCACTGATCTCTGGGATCGCTAGGAGTTGAACATGACTTGATGGCACATATTATAATCAATCAATCAATAAAAGAATGACGGTTGCATGAAAGTACTAAATGACAATGGTTCATGCCACTTTTATATACGGATTCTATTTATCTTGTACAAATATCTCTGAGACAGTTTCAAACAGTTATTTTTTAATAAAATTAGAAATTTCCATCCCTCTTTCTTTTCCATATGGCAATGCTGCATGATGAATGAAAAATTAAATTGTTTTTGTTGTTTGGCTTGCTAACAGAATGCAAGTTTCTGAGATAAATGTTGAGTGTTTCTCAGAGCAGAAAGTTATTTGCAGCTGTATTAAGACTGCCATAGTTCCATTCAATTTTTACAATTCTACTATCAGAAGTCAATTTATATTTCATAACTGTATTATAGATTGCAATGGCTGATTTGCAAGGCTTCTTTGTTGTGGAGTAATAGAACAGCACTGTAGAACAATATCCAATGTTTCCACTTAATAAACACATTCTCTACCCAACCAGAGAAATAAATTACTCTCCCTTTTGTAGGTTTTATTCTTGGGATGGATTTGATGAAAAGGGAAGAATACATTCAGATAATTCATCAAAGGCACATTTTGCTTGCGAGCCTTAACATGGCAATGCTTTCAGATGAGGACTGGTTTCATTGAAAACATTTTATAGGACATAAAGAGGTTGCCACCTTCCTTTCTGTATTTCTTAACATCTTCCATCTTTGTATTGATCCCAGAAATTTTTCTGCTTGGAAAAAAAGATGGAATAATACCTTTTGATTATCTTCACAAAGAAATAACTCTAAAAATATCACACACATTCTGTTTATGTGTACCTTGAATGGTACCTTGCAAATTCATCTCATTTCCATAATGTAGACCCAATTAACAGTTCTTTTAGTTAAATATCAATCATCGTGCCTTAGTATGATTAACATATATTATCTATGCTTTGCCTTTGGAAAATAAATGCCTCGGCTTTATCATTCATCATTATGGGATAATACTGGCCAATCCCCCCCCCCCCCCCAATACACAACATGCAGCAAAATGCCATCATTCTTGTGGAAACCAGGAATGACACTGAAATGTTTGAAAACAGACTTTTGCTTCCTAAATAATACCTTGGTGCCTGACAGATTAGCTGTCCCATTACAAGATGGTGATTGATAGCTTGAAGTACTGTAGGTCATGAAAGGTGTTAAGAACTACAGATCTACTTATAGGTAGGTCTCCCATCTGGGGGTGTCAGTATTTTGGAATATTCTTCTTGAAATATGTTATCATTATACTTTCTGATCCCTGTTGAAGACTTCTCATCTAAGCATGAACAACATTCAATGTTTTTTGTATCCTTTCCCCCAGTCAGTTTCTAATAAATATGGCTTTATAATTATTTTTATTTTTATGGATTATAGTCATTGTAGTCATTTTTACTGCATACCTCTTTGAAATATAACTGTCCTGGAAGTGGTATAGAAAACTGCACGCAAGCAAATATATTAAGTGTGGTGGAGAAAGCTGAGATAACTGGCTTCTTTACTGAAACTTCTTCATTGGAGGCAACTAAAGGTCTAGACCCGGGGTGTCAAACTCGCAACGTCACATGACGTGTTGTGAAGTATCGTGACTTTTTTTCTATTGCTGGCTATGGGGTGGGCACGGTTTCGCCATGACACATCCGGCCCCACAGGCTGGCAGTTTGACACTCCTGGTCTAGACTGATATAATTCCATGGGAGACACTTAGTTTCCATGCAGAACACTTAGTTTCCATGCAGAACAGAGTCAGTATTCCTTACTTCTATACAGGCAAATTGTGCGAAATTCCTGAGAGGTGTTGTTGAACAGAGCAGGGAAAGGGAACATTTAATCTCAGGGCCATATAGGATCCTCAGATACATTTTGATAACCTTCCAGCCTGCTGCTGCTGCTCCTTCTCCTCCTCTTTCTCTTCCTCTTCCTCTTCCTCCTCCTCTTCCCTTCTCCCTTCTTTTTGCTCTGGGCTCACACTGCAAAGCTATCACTGTATAATGGGATGCAAGGATTTGTTTTACAGCCAGCTTCTTGAAGACATTGATGTTGAAAAGGGGTATCAGGCCCAAGGTCACCCAGTTGCCTTCTGTGCTTAAGAGGGAACAAAAACCTGCTTTTCTTTGCTGTAAGCCTAGAATCCTGAATGCTACACACCATGTTGGCTCTCTCCTCTCTCATCTCTGCTTATCACTATCAAAATTCAGTGGTTTGGTTTAAATGTACTTTTCCTATAGCCTGCAGCCCTATCAAACATTTCTCAATCACCCAACCCTGGGCAGTCTTTAGCAGGAAGAAAGTTTCTTACTCTTGTGAACTGGAAGAGCTAATAGACAAATTTGGCCTCTACCGATACTTGCAACTGCTCAGCTTGTGCTAATAGGAAAAATGCTTTCCCAGTGGGAAGCTCTTGTATTTTCTATACTATGTAAGATATCTATGCCTTACTTTCATAATATTTAGGTATCTCTCAGGTTGATGCATCCATCAATATTAAAATCTCAAAATGAAACTCACAGTGTCAATAATATACAGTAAAGAGTGGCAAAAGAAATGTGCAGAATTTTTCAATTAAAACACTAACCATCCAGCAATTGGATTCAAAGAAATTAAAAACTAGACAACTGAAAAGGACAGCATCCAAATCTCTTCTTGTTGTTGTTGTTCTACAATTCCAGCAATGTCCAGAAAACTACAGATTCACCAATCCCAATATCTTTTTTTAAAAAAATTGGCAGGATATTCAAGATAAAGAATTATACTACTGGAAGTTAAAAGTAGTTCTCACATTTCATTTTACAATCTTTCATTTCACACGCTTTCATTTTATGATCTGGACAATGGATAGCTGTCTTATTTTTAGAATCTCCTATATACTTTGGAGATGGATGAAAGAAAAGGCATATAGGTTAGCTCTATCCCCTAGCATGGGAAATGCGGACTCTGAGCTGAGCCTACCACCTTGAATGCATAGTGAAGGTTAAGTGATAAATCTGAATTTTGATTCTTATTTTTCTGGGAAAAGATCATATTAGATGTAATGGCAGGTAATAATTAAGCTCCATTTGCACAGAGTTAGTGTAAAAAGAGAAATGACAGGGCATAAGGGCAACAATCAAACTATATTTATATATACCACATTTAATTTCACCCTTGACTTCTCTGTCATTTCTATATCTGTTTCAATTTCAACATTTCTTTACTTAAAGTCATTGAAAAAATTTCACTGATCGAAAGAATCTTCTTTTTTGTTTGGAAAAAGCAAAATAGTCTTGAGGTATGCTCTTTGTTAATATTCAGATTAAAATATTCTCTCTTGGTACATATAATACTTTTTAAAGCATAACTGAGGTGCAAAACCCATTACTCTTCAAAGTATTAAATGTTGCCTTATTTACATTTGGACAATGTATCATTTAGAAGTCATTGTTTGGTTATTTTGCTATGCAGGAGACAGGACGTGTTCATTGCATTTATTATTACAGGTTCACCAGCTTGTTGTAGCTGGTTTCTTGAATAAGTCTCAATTTGCTAGGTTAAATAATTGCACTAAACCATAAACCAAAGTATGCTATCTACAGTAGCTGGCCTCACACTTAATAATATGACTTAACATGAACTGTGAGCCATGTTCTTGATTGCTTAATGTTGCTTAGCACTCATTCAAAATGTTTTTCTTTTTCTTCCATTTTTTCTTTTTCTCTTTTGTGCAGCAATTTCCCAGTTTTATTGGATTTTGCTTTCCTTCCTAGCCTGCTCATTTTGCTATTCTTCTCTTCATATGTCAGCAGAGAAACAACTCTGTTCAGCATTCTGTCACTATATTTATCTTCATAATATACCGTAGTGCAGTTCCTCAACTGAACATATGAATGAAAACATATTTATAAGGATGTAAAAAGGCCCTATAAGGATCAGGCCACAAGTATATCTAGTCTAGCATCCTATTTGTCATCATGGCCAATCCAAAAACTCCCCAAATGACCTTAAGAGAATATGAGAGCCATCAATCATTCATTCTTGCCATTTTCCTTCAGTGACTGGTCTTCCCCACAAAGTAATTTAATTTCTGCAACCTTGTGCTTGCAGTAAGACTGATGAAGGCAAGAGAAGTTAAACTTAAAAAGCTAAATTTCAGGATACAGGAAATAAAATCTTTGAAGTAAAAAGTACAGATGGAAACCTTCTCAAGGATCTGCTGACTCCAGGCTATATTCTTAAATGAGTCAAATACTGGAAGGAGGACATAGATTAAGGAAAAAGAGGCCAGCGTAGAAACATGTTAAGATCCCAACATTAGGTATGGCAAAACGAAAAGGGAGAGAAGGAAAGGAGAACGTAGGAGCCTGTGGAATCAACTTGGGAGGAGGAAGACCACCCCAATGCTAGTAGAAAGCCAACACATGACAACTTAAGAGAACCATAGGTGAGCAAAATGGGAGGCAACGAAACAGTGTGCAAGAGATTGTAAAACACAATTTAGCAACTCAGTATGAAAAGCTGGAAGTTTTAACCATGAAGCAATTATCAAGGAGAGTGATGGGGGGGGGGAGGAGATCAAGGTGTGGATTGTCAAGAGGAGGAAAAGCAGACTGGGTTTAGATGAGCTGGATGTGAGGATATCCAAGTCATTAAGGATGCATCAAAGTTCCCAAAAATAGATGCGAGAAAAACAACTGGGTGAGCCTCTATAAGGAGGCTGTAGGTGTTTACAATGGAGGGGAGGGGGAATTGGAACAAATCAACAAATAAAGCTGTATTTGAAAAGCAACAAAAACTAAACAGCAGTTCAAAATACCCCAAAGCAACAAAATTAATATGCCACATAATATATTTACAATAAATATAACACTTATAGAAGTACAAAATTCTAGATGTATCTATCATCTGACTAATAAGCTAATAGGATTTACAGTAAAACAGCCCTACAGCCATTCCTGGCATCTCACAACCACTTCCACTAAGCAGTCAGCTTTTGTGAAATACAGCATAGGAAGTAGAGTATATACAGTCTCTTCATAACTAACTTGTTTGTTATTGTTGCAATTATTAAAGTCTAGACTAAATAAAGAAGATCTTACAAAACTTTGTGTTACACTTTTGGTAATTCTTGATTTTGATGGCCATGATGTTCAGAAAGGACTTATGAAATGGCAAGGTATTCTTCACTTCCTTCTTATCATGGCAAGTTAGCTAAGTGACATTTTGAACAAGTTTTCATAGGTCCTACTCAAGGTATGTTACTGATAAAATAACTTAGTTATATCTCCAGAAGTAAGGTGAACAGAGATTTTATACATAGTTAATGATAAGAATGATTTGGCCTTGAAATTCATTATTTTAGGTCAATGTCATCAAACCTGGAAAAGAAGGAGCTCTTCATTAAGATTCTCCACTCTTAATGTTTTTTGCTAATTGAAATGTTTACATGGTTTACGTTAATTAATTAATTCAACATACATATCAGTCATATAGCGTGAAAGGAATAAATAAAATGCACAGGAAGCTCTGATGTGGAAATATACAGATAGTGTCCTGGATAGGAGCCCCCAATTCAATCACAACTATTCTTGCCCTCAATTTTTCCATCTGAAAATCATTTTGAATTAAGGTATCATATATCAGTTCATCATCTGCTATATGTGGCTACAAAAGTGACAATAATGTTAAGCCTCATCACTAGAGCTTCTCCTAAAAATCCCAAATCCTAAAATGTCTCAAAGCTGAAGATACTCTGCACTCATTGTATTATAACTTCATTTTTTTCTTTTAAAAAATAAGATAGTTATATAAGGATTACAAATAGCATCTTTGTGGTTTCCAGTACTTTGAAATAATTAAATATGAAGTATATAACATGGACCTGCAAATCTGGCAGTATTTTCTTAGATAATCTGTCATTTGACTCATCGAATTGATATTTGCATTGCAAGTACACATTTTTCAAGAAAAGAAATTGTACAGTAGAAATATATTTGAGATCACTATTTGAGAGATTTATGAACTGAGGGAAGCAGAAATTCACTTCTGTTTCTAGAAGCAAGGTACCCAATATGGTGAAGGCATCTCATTTGTGTATTTTTCTTAAGGAGCAAGTCTGTTTGAGCTAAACTAGAAGTGAACCCAGGAAATGCAAGTGTAAATGTGGTTGGGATATTTGATGTTTTAGGGTTCAGTGGTCATATCCATACTTTTATTGAATATTATTGTGACCCATGTAGGATTATCCCGTATAAGATAGTGAGCCATATAAGTTTCTGAATAAACAAACACCTCTATATTTTTTAAAAGGAAAACTTGTGATCAATCTTCAAAATAGAATCAAAACTTTTATGTCTATTGGTGAGTAGGAGATTTCAGTTAGGTTCCTTCCCTTCCCTTCCCTTCCCTTCCCTTCCCTTCCCTTCCCTTCTCTTCCCTTCCCTTCCCTAGCATTTTTGAATTTAGTTTGGTCTAAGATGCTCAATTTCCCTGTTGAAACTATGGTTGAGTCTATCCATGTGTTGTGAGACTAAGGAGCTTTCATGTCTTCTGACTGTGTCTTCTGAAAAATCAACCCACATTAAGCAAGTGCTCCATTACTCAACCCAACCTCCCAGGAAAGGAACTGTGTAAGAACATAATTCAAACTAGTACAAACACACTGCAGCAACCTAGAACACCAGAAAAATGAATCATTTTTTAAAAAATATACTATCATTTATTTATTTATTTATAAACTTGTATGGCTGCCAATTTATACACAATAATCCTAGGTGGGTCAAAATAATATTCAATAAAAATAGAATCAGTGTGACCACTGAAATCTACATCACATGTTCCAATCACAGTGCTGCAATATCCCATTTTTTTAATTGTATGTTCTGACTGGTAGTTCGTGCTTATGGATGCACTCTTCTACTCTTCTCTCTGCCCGTCCTACATAGTGGCTGTTACAGTCCTTACATTGTATGCTGTAAATGGAAACTTCTTAATCTCACAACATATGGACAGATTCAACTACATTTATACACTCCCACCAACACTGGTAGGGCAAGCTACTGTATATAAACACAGAGCAAACACCACACTCATTGGCACTGATGATGTTACCTAGTCAGGTGGGAAAATGTCTGTAAACGACCAAGCTCAGAGAACATTAAGAACTCCATAGTTCAACCCTGAGCTACAAATATTCTCTTCTATTGGAAAAGATTTATCCCAAATGGCAGTGTGCAGTACTGTGTCACAGATGTGCGTGAGGATTTTGCTAGTATAATAATCCCCATAAATATGCAGTTCAGCAGAGAATATATTGCTGCAGAGCTGGTTTATGGTTGCAGTTTGCCCACTTTAGTAACGAAAACCTCTTCACAATCGAGGAAAAAGAATGCATGCTTTTTCCTTTCCTCAAAAGAAAACAAAAACAAAATCCCCACTGGCTCTAAACCATCTTCAAGTCATAAAAAGGCCATTGCTGGGGATGATTTATTGTCCGTCAGATATAATAAAAGAAGAGACTTTTCCTCTGGCATTTACACTTCCTTGGTTAATCCTTTTGGCTGTTTCTTTTTAAAAAATATCAACTGCAGCACTGAGAAATGTACACATGAACTTGCTCTTAAGAAAATTGCAGGAGGAGCAAATGAGATTCTGTCTGTATAAAACTGTACATGAAATTGTGAGCTTTTTGGCCTCCGTTTAGTGATGAACCTGAATTGTAATTCCACAACACTGGAGATCAAAGTCAGGGAAGGTGGGCAAATAATTACTATGGTAATTCTGTTTTAACTGAATGCATCATTTCATCCAAATGAGAAAAGAATTCTGAGATAATTGGTCCCTCAAGGATCATAAGGGTGGAATATTTTGCTCTAAGATGGTCTCTCATATCCCTATCCAACATATCAGGGTAACTATAATAGTTTTCTCTCACTAAAGTATAGGCTTTGTAAATGATTAGCAGAAAAATCAATTGTGATGGGGATGTTCGTGCTTGCTTTGTTTAACTGTGATTAATTCTCTGGGAAAGTTATGAATAAACCTGAGATATAAGAGAGATAGAATAAGAACAAAATTCAAATAACATATTTCACTTCTAATGCTTAAGAGGCCTTTCCTCATTACCAAGTTATAATACAAGGTGCTGGTTATCATCTTCAAAGCCCTACCTGGCTTGGGACCAAGCTATTTGAAGGACTGTCTCTTCCCTATTACATCTATCTGATCTATTATGGATATACATCTGGTGGGACCATGAAAAATGGGCCTTTTGCTGGTGACCCCATCTCTATGAAACACCATTCCCTCAAATATGATTTGCCCCCACCCTGTTGCTTTTCTGAAAGCCCTGAAGATATAGTTTTGTCTGTGGGCCTAGGGACCACAAGTAGAGATGGAGCTGACCAAGTAGTTGATTTGATTGTGTTGTTGCTGCAATGGGGGTGTGAGATGGGGATGGGGCTTGTGGATTTTTATGCTGTGGATTTTTAATATTGTCAGCCACCTGCAGTCATCTTGGTGTGAGTTGGGCAGCCATATACATTTGTTTAATAAATAAATAATACTATCTACTCCCTCATTGAGTGGGAAGAAAATTATACTGGCATGAAATTTGCTGTCCCAATTATTAATATCTATCTTGCCTCTATTTCCTTTGTCCCTGTCACTCAGTTGATTTCCATCCAAGGCAACGGCTTTCAGAATTTATATACCTTGAAGTTGCCTTTGGACAGTGTCAGAATAAGGGGAAAAATATAACTTTAACACTGGATGTTAAGGATGATTTAAACTAGTCTCATTCATGCCCTGGAGCATGGTGGCAGGGGGAGGGGGAGAGAGAGAGAAAAAGATTCTTTCACGTAGGTCAGAAACTGCTATTTATCATTTCTTTGGCTGATTGCAAACCATGCAGAGATCAACTTTGCTGTCCCCTTCTCTGATCTCTAACCTGCACAGTACAGATGCTGTCAAATACTGATGAGGCTAAGGAGTTCTGGCAGCTGAACCTCATGCTGAGTGAGGAGAAGAGGCAGAAAAGGAGAGCTAAGCAGCTCCCATCTGATCCTTTACCTAAAGCTATGAGATCAGAGACTTGGTGAGTAAGGAGCCACTATCCACTTTTCCTGACATCTCTGTCAGCCTTGAGCTAGAAGATATGGTACGCGACCTCAAAACCATGCCAAGTATAAAGAAGAGGTTTGATGGTGAGGCATGAGGGAAACGTGTACTACACTATGGAACTTCCCTGCAGGCCTGTCTCATGAAGTAAGAGCTAATAGCTAAGCTGGGGTGTGGGTTAGTAAGAAAAATACACAACTACCATGTGCATGACAAATATTACCCATTAACAACAGAAAGATACATGGAAGGTTGCTCAGGGTGATGGGAGAGAAAT
The DNA here is from genome assembly GCF_001527695.2 of Protobothrops mucrosquamatus. Classification (NCBI taxonomy): domain Eukaryota; kingdom Metazoa; phylum Chordata; class Lepidosauria; order Squamata; family Viperidae; genus Protobothrops; species Protobothrops mucrosquamatus. The sequence continues at coordinate 440,812 of NW_015386365.1, read as the reverse complement.
TCCATCCTGCTTTATTACATTTCTCTCTCTCTTTCTCTCTGGCATCTTCCAGCTGTTGTTTCAGCTTTTGTTAGGAAGAGTTTAATGCTCTTTCAAAAGATCATTAAACTAGTCAAGATAAGCTGCCTGAGACTTGACAAATTCTTTTTTTTGGGGGGAGGGTTGCATTATATATTCCAAAGAGTGCAAACAACAGTTGATAAGCACAGAGTTGCACAGTGAAGTGGCAGAGAGAAGTCATCCCTTTATCTCTTGGTTCACTCTATATGTCCCTGTTTCACTGTTTTCAGAGTAGCACTGGAAAACAGTGCCTAGAAATTGCAGAGGGGGAAGATTATGCTGGACTGATCCTACTGTTAAGGTCATCTGAAAGCACTGGTTGATGAAAAACATCAGATTGTATCTCTAGTATCAGTTTGTTACGAACTTAAGCAGGATTATATATATTGAAAATCAGAACAACTCAGGATGACTTAAGCCTTCTTTAAATATGGATTTGGGATGAGATGAAGGCAAAATTATGAGGACATGGGAGAAAAGAGAGGTTGATAAGGCATATTCGATTAGTGGGGAAGTGCAAGTGAGGAAAGGCCTATGGTTAGGAGTTTGTAACTATTGTGAATAGATTTCTCATTGCAGATGCCTCAACTTTTTGATAGAATGCATGTTTGTATTATGGGATAATACAAATGCTGGGCATATTTCCTTGCTTCTTGTGTGATGATAGCACTCAACATTGGCCCCACATTCCCAGTCTGGTAAATGTTTCAAAAGGATCCCTGGGCAAGTCAGAATTCCTCGCGTGGAATTAAAATATTGTGTAGTATCCCTTTACCTCAAGAACCTGAGACCACCACACACACAACAGCAACAAAAATAACAAGAAAACAGAAGAAATGCTTTCTTTTAAAACATCAAACATTAGGCCAGTTGTACAATAAGATTTGCAATTGAAACTCAGTTTGAAGACGAACATGAAAGATAAAACTAATTAGTCATTGAGAGCTACCTGATTACAGCTGGTATTATGGGACAAAGATGCAGTGTGTTGAAACCTATAAGTCACTATCCTCTTGCCTCTGGCAATGCAGATTCCTGGCTAGGGACAAAAGAAAGAATATCAAATCAGTTAAGGTAATCCAGGGGTGTCAAATTGCTGGCCCGCAGGCCGGTAGCATCATACGGATGCCGTGCCCACCCCAGCTCCGGCAATGCAAAAAAAGTCATGATACATCGCGATATGTCATGTGACACGGCAAGTTTGACACCCGTGAGGTCATCAATTGAATATTTAACTATCAATGCAGCAGTTAGGTCCAGTTACAATATCGGTAGTGGGATATATTAAGAAAAACAGATATTTGGTGTTTTATTCATATCTCTTGTTCCAGGATCATGGAGGTATGGCCACACAGTAGCTTCAGAATAAGAATAAAGGAGAACAACTCTGGTAGGAAAAGAAGGTTGCACCTAAGTTAGAACAATTAATCAGTGGAACAACTTGCATCCAGAAGTTTTTAAGAAGAGATTGGACAACCATTTGTCTGAAATGGTTAAGCAGGATTTCCTGCCTAAACAGGTGCTTGGACTAGAAGACCTCCAAGGTCTATTCTATTCTATTCTATTCTATTCTATTCTATTCTATTCTATTCTATTCTATTCTATTCTATTCTATTCTATTCTATTCTATTCTATTGCATTGCATTGCATTGCATTGCATTGCATTGCATTGCATTGCATTGCATTGCATTGCATTGCATTGCATTGCATTGCATTCTTTGAGTAGATACAAGTAAAGGATATTGCAATAGAGCGTTTAAGAAACGGCTTATCATCTTCCTTTTATCTTAAGTGCCACTCCGATTGCCCCTATTTAAGAAGAAGCCAAGCCCTTGGAGCATTGGAATCAAAGCTTTCAGGAACCTTCCTCAGGGAAGCAAGAAAATGATAGGGATTTGACCTCCTAGGTTGCTCTGGAGACAACCACTCCATGCTGGTGGCCATGCTGCCACCAGCCATCACTATCCGCTGCAGGCGGCCAGGTGGGGGTGGTCCCAGTGAAAGGGAAGCCTCGTGGCTGCAAGGCTAGGGCCAGGGAGGTGCTGTTGGGTGATGGCGCTGATCTACAACCTAGTTGCGTCCATCAAAGCAAGAATGTGCTCAGCCTTAGATCGATGAGGCAGCCCTGGAACCAGAGAGGGGCCGCCCCCTGCCTCTGCCCTACCCCATGGATGTGCGCACAGGAGGCAGCATGTGCTGGTATCAGCATTTGGGGCAAGACAGCCAGCAGGGACGCCTTTGGGGCAAGACAGCCAGCAGGAACGCTGGATTCAGCGCGCTCGCAGCCCCTGCACATGCACCCAGGGGGCGGGGTGGGGGCGGGGTGGGGGCGGCCCCTTGCTGGTTCCAGGGCTGCCCCCTGGATCTAAGGCTGAGCGCATTCTGGCTTTGATGGCTGGCACCAGGTTGTAGATCAGTGCCATCGGCCTGGGCCGGGCCGAGGTGCCGAGGGCCAGTCCTTTGCTGTTTCCAGGGCAGCTCTGTGGGACAGATGCAACCAAATGGTGGGCCAGATTTGGCCCACGGGCCTTGCGTTTGACATGTCTGATCTACATCTACAAAAAATCTTAGGCTCTACAAGACTTGTTCCTTGTGGGTTTTACACAAGCAATAATGGACTGTGTCACACACAGGCTGACATCTTATTCTTTAATGCCAACTTGATTTGTTGGAATTAGCATTATAATTAAGACAATATCTTTTTAAAAACAATATACCAAGAGTTGCGGGCTGAAAGAATTATGAGTTCTAATGGAGCTTCACGTGTGATAGTATAGCATAGAGCCAATGTAGTGTAGAGGTTAAAATACTGGACTAGGATTAAAGAAACAGAGGTTGGAATCCATCCTTAGCCATGGAAACTCACAGCATGGGTTCCCAATCTTTTAGCCAAATCTACTCACAAGTTGTACTGTGGGTAAAAATAGGCATGCTGGAAATTAATGTAATAAATAAAAAAGAACTATATGGTTATTTTTATCTTGGTTTGCAACACATTCAGAAGAAACCTGAAAAGAAAAGTTAAATATGGAGTGTCCCTGTTAATGACCCAGTAGTATTACTTATATGACAAGGTAGAGAAACATGCAGAGCATGACTTCTACAAATCTTTCCATCTCCTTTACTATCAGTGATCATAGGAGGCACCTGTTCTCTTCTGTAATATGCTATGTCCATGTCTGTGTTTCTACCTTTTCTGTAATATGCTGCATCTCCATGTCTTCATGCATATGAACTTTTTCCCCTGGATCGTATCATGGTATGAGCCGAAGTATGGCCTTTATTTATGTTTCTGCTGTGTGGCATCAATGTGTGTATTAGGAAGCACAGGGCATGAAACACATGGAAAGCATGCAGAGGGTGGCTTTTGGAAATCTTATTCAACTATTTAACAGCAAATTTGTCCTGGATCATTTGATTAGGAAGGAAAAGGGCTTGAGAATGGAGTAGCTGGCAGCATTCGGAGCTGTTGCCCAACAAAGTCTCCAATAAGGAATCATTGGGGAAATTTTTTCTTCATTTTTTTTCTCCATCACCCCTAACCAGCTTGGCCAATTTGTTAAATCTCAGTGTTGGTTGTGTTTGGTTCTGTTTGGTTATGTTTTGGAGAGAAATTCTGCTGACAACGAACTGAAAGACAGACAGATGAGCAATCCTTTTGATTGATGTCAAAAACCTCTCAATAACACACTAAAATCAGTATAACAATTTGCAGTGTTGCTGTTAAGATTATGAACAGCTTTAAATTTCTCAGGAGGCTTGATTCATTTTCTAAATAGTGATTTAATAATAGCCTCGCATTTTGTCCTGGCGCATGAAAATTTAGCATTGTGAAACTTTTTCAATAATTTAGTTGTACAATCCATACTACGAAAACTTTGATAGTGAATTATGGTATGAAATACAAATGTTCCCTCCATTGCAGCTAATTGTTTTTCATCTTCAGAATAATTTGAAGTTTAAAAAAAACTTGTTACTTTACAACTGGAAGCAGATGCATCTGATGATTGCTTATGTTTCTTGGTGGTCAAGTGTTTCATAATAGCTGCTCTGCCCCCAACTGCAATACAAAATTCTCCGCTGCAAATATTGCAGAAAACAATGTTATCCTTCTTTGATATGAGGAATGGAAATTCCTTATTCAATTTATCGTGGAAATGGCATTTCCTCTTTTTTTATTTTTCCATCCCTAAATGAAATTTAAAATTAAAAATAAAATATAGAGCTACACGTACGATGCAAGCACATTCATTATGAATAAATAAAATTAATTATTAAAACTGAAACAATAACATAAACCAGACATGTCAAACACAAGGCCTGCGGGCCGGATGCGCCCCGTGAACTGATTTCATGTGGCCTGCGAAGCCATCCTGGAAACAGTGAGGGAACAGCCCCCTCTGCCTTGGCCCTGGCCCAGGCCAGCCAGGAGCCAATGTACAATTTTGTGGTGGCCATCTATGCTGAAACGCATTCAGTCTTAGCTCCATGAGGCCATTTGGAAACAGCGAGGAACCAGCCCTTGCCACGTCGTCCCTGCCCCCTGGGTGCATGCTGGGCTGGTGTCACCCTTGTGAGGAATGAAGAAATGGACCATCGCCTGGAAGTGGCCAGCAAATGGCCCTCGCCTACTTCACATATCCGGCTTGATGGGCTCTGGGGGAGGGGTTTCGGCAGGCAGCGGGGCACTCTCACAGCGCCGAGAGGCTGAGCTGAGCGGCGCAAATCCAAAAAGAAGCGTGATGCCCCCCCAGCCCCCAGCCTGTCCAGTTTCAGCATGCAGCAAGGTGCAAAGCTGATGAGCTTTGCACCGCCCGGCTCAACCTCTCGGCACTGTGAGGAAAGCGCCTTGCTGCCTGCCGAAATTGGGCAGGCTGGAGGCTGGGTGGCATCGTGCTTCTTTTTTGATTTGCGTCGCCTGGTTCAGCCTCTTGGCTCTGTGTGGAAAGCGCCCTGCTGCTTGCCGAAACCAGGCAGGCTGAGGGCTGGGTGGCCTCATGCTTGTTTTTGGATTCGCGCCGCCTGGTTCAGTCTCTTGGCGCTGTGAGTAGAGTGCCTCACTGTCTGCCGAGACCAGGCAGGCTGGAGGCTGGGTGGCATTGCACAGGTAACGTTGACTCTCATGCTGCTAATGGCATCGCCTCCCCCAGAGCCCACTAAACCAGATAGGTGAAGTAGGTGATGGTGCATTTCTTCATTCCTGATGAAGGGTGACACCTCCCCAGCTGCGTTTCTTGCCTGTTTTTCTCCCTCCCTCATCTCAAATATTTTCTCACCACTCTGTACTTAGGAAGGAAAGAAGAAAAGAAGGAAAGAAGGAGAGGGAGGGTCTGAGGGAAGTCTTGCCATAGTCCTGAACTGCTGCCCTTTCACCATCCCCTTGCCCCCTCTTCCTGGCCTATCCTGGGGGTCTCCCATCCTATTGCTAAGGAAGCTTTGGATATAAAGCTGGGTTTCCTCCCATGAGAGGGAATGGGCCTCCCTCTGACTTTTCCCTTAGCAACCTGGCTAAGGAGAGCAAGCACAGCAGCAGCAGCCTTGAGGAGGAGGCAAGTGCAGCTGGGCACCCCCTTGGGGAAGTGGGGCTGGGCTTGGTGCCACGGGTGCTCAAGGGCCAGGCATTTGACCTCTGCTGCCCAGGGCTCCGGGCAGCCCGCACCACCATCCAGCCTCCCCCACATGGCCTGATAGGAACAGTGAGGCTCTTCCAGTGGACCATGCCTTGGCACTTGCCCTAGTCCCACCCCCTTCTGCCATAGACCCTCAGATCTGTCCTACTCCTACCCAGGCCCCCACAGGCCCCCTTGATGTGAACAATGTAGAGCTGGCCACACCCACCCAGTAGGCCACACCCACTCCATCCATGGCCACCCAGTAGGCTGCACCCATCCAGGCCACACCCACCCGGCCCCCTGAGGGCAACCGCAATGAGGATGCAGCCCTCAATGAAATTGAGTTTGACACCCCTGACATAAGCGAATAAACTTGTAAATAAAATTATACATATTTGGAAATTATTAAATAGGTAATGAATTAATAAAACGTGAATTATTGTGCTCACCTGCGTATGATTGAATATTCACTGAGAAAGAAGTGAGTCTAATGTGTGCATATGTGCTGTGTCGTGTTTCGATAAGAAGTAAACAAAGCTACTTGTGCGCGGTACACTCTTGCGTGCAGCGCACTCTCTCAAAACAATTCTCCTGTGTGGAGCGCATGCATCTCATAATTGCATCTCGCCACACTGTACCAAGCCTTGACGAATCGTCATGTCAAATACAAATACGTCACATCACACACAACGGATCGGATAGGCATCGATCAAATATGGAGATTTACAGATTAGTCTTCAAATATCGAAAAGGAGGACATGTAGGAGGACACTTTTTGAGAGAGGACAGAACTTACAAAAGAAGGACTGTCCTCCCTAAAGGAGGACGATTGGTTACCTTACAATAAAGGACCTGAAGAAGAACTTTAGCTGCCTCTAAATGACATGAGGTTGCGATCTGTGTACATCAGTTGGCAGTCATTAAATAGATGGAGTCAGAGAAAGGAGACAAAATAAGCAGCCCCGGAAAGAAATAAAACACCATGATGAGATTGCAACATATTCTGTTAACCTTCCCTTACATACTGGCTCCAGTTCTTTTAAGCAGAGGGTTGGAAGAAAAAAAGTTCCTAGCCTTCTTGCTTCCCTGAGAAATTTCCAGCCCCAATTGCCCAGGGACAAAGAAACATTTAACTTCTTCTCCCCCTTAATCTCTCCATTCTCACTTTTAATGGGATGGGAGGAGTGGTGACTATAGATCAGAATGCTTAGGGATCATTAGCTAGCCAGCAGGCTACTCATGAGTCATCAGACTGCAGATTCTAGGTTTATTGCACTAAGCTACAAGATTTGGATTGCACAAATTCACCTGATCATTCCAAGGCCACAAAGAGATAAAGAACCTGGAGGGTGTAAGATTCCCTTTGCTGATGTATTGCTATGTACACAAGGCAGAAGGAAAACCATAGATGATTTATCTAAGTGCTAAATATCAGCTTTGACTTATTATCTTCACTATTTATTTGGCTTGCTTTCTTTAAAAAAAATATAATAGTTTACTCTGCCCAACATATAACAAAATGATTGTTCTGACTATTGTGCCTTGAAATTTTCTTATAGTATGAGACTTCCAGAACCAATCTTCAAAAATCAGGATAACTAATGAGTGGATACAAAGAGAAGAGTTTTCTGTTTGTTTGTTTTTTCTTTCCTGCTGTTTGGTGGTCTTTTCCTTGATTTTTGCAGCCCAGATCTGGTTTCCCTATTTTATACATTCATTCAGTTTATAAGTCACTCTAGTTGGGAACAACTAACATGTTCACATATATACAAGACAAAGGTTGTCAACAGCCCATGGACTGATTTTGGGGCTGATGGTGGTGGTGATGGTGGTGGTGTCTGTAAACTTGGATTGGAAAAAGTTACAACTTTACTTTTATATATTTTGCTATATTAGACATTTGCTATTTTTAACATTTTGATAACTACATAACAGTTTGTAATTTAAATTAATTTAAATTTTATTTAAGTACATTTTACTGGAAAAGAGTGGAGAGATTACATCACACTCTCAAAAGGGACCAAGGCACAAAAAAATTAAGACTCTCTGCTATAATAAATGAGCCCAGAGAACTGCTGGCAAAACTCTGCTCATTTATCAACTAGGACCTTAGATTGATGTCCAGCAACCTCAAGTTGGTATTTATAAACACACATCCATTCTCTCTCTTCACAAAACTTTCGATTTAAAATTGCTCACAGTAGCAGGTATCCAGTTACAACATTGTGGGATTGTGGGGCTCATCTCACATAATTCCTGGGTCCCAAAGACTCCATAGATAGTATGACTTTCTCATTTTGCAGGTAGGACATTTGTGTCTGTTTTGTTAATGTATGTAATAGCTAACCTAAAGATTAAAGTAAAAATAATTGTTACAGCTTTGTAAAATATGACTCAAATGATTAACAATCCATTGGCAGCAATTTTTGTTTTGCTTCTGTTTCTTAGTTACGCTAGGGAGCTGACCAGTAAATTACCAAAAGAAGCAGGTCTCTTGGAAAGTGCTTGGAAAATGCTGACTCACAGGCAATATAGACCTTCAAAAGGAATAGAACTTAAATTTCTGACTCCATTTCTGGACTGTTTTTCTTTTTCTCCGTCTTATTACATAAAAAGATTCAATTCAGAGTATTCTCCATTACTCTTCTCTTTGTGTGTGCGCACGCTTACCTGCACACAGACACATATATACACACACACTTGCTGTAAAATGTTAAGCTAAGTCCAGATAATTGAGGAGGAGGAGATCAAATGACAGCCAAAGTTTTAAAAAGGGGGAAAAGATAAGAAAAGAAAGACAAATGTCTATCTTGCTGGAAGTTATGGCTTTTACCCTGAGCATCTCCTTGAGAATTGATTTCCTGTTGGAGTTCATCCAATTTTTCTGTCCAGTATAGAATTCAATAGATCCATTGTAAAACGTTAATGAAAGAAGCCAGATCCTCCTTTTTGTAGCTCAAGAACTCTAGGAGTTGCAAGAGCAAGTGAATGAGGAATGGAGGTGAAATTTCTCAATGTTTTTTGGCAACATAGGAGGTGTGCAAACTTTCTTTTAGGCTGAGTAATCTGAACACCTCTCATGCTTCCCCGATGAAACCATTTCAGGTTAGAGTTGTTTCTGCACTATGACTTCTGGTGCAATTTCCAGACAGAATTTCAGATACATCTACTAGTGTAGAGATGCACTAGTTTGTGAGTGCCATATTTTTATTGACATAACATTTACATTCTTATTGTCTTAAATAATTTCCCCCTAACATCCATAACAATCCATAACATCCAAATGCAGCTAAATGCACCTGAATGGGCAAACCCTACTACAAGGTTCTCTACCACTGCAGAATAATAATTAGCAGGTAATAACCAGACTTTATCACAAACATCAGAACTTTCACAAAAGTCAGCTGAGAAGTAGGCATGAGAATAATCTAATTTTTGTGCCTGATTGCACATAGATTTTCAACAGCACAATGGAGAGTGCATTCTGCATTCATCAAAGGCAGGAAAGCATGGGTAAAGGACATCATATCAGTGCTTCATAAACAATGAATGAGAAATGGGTGGCTACTGAACCATAAACATTTACAGATAATCTTTGATTTATGACTGATCGCTTAGCAACTATTCAAAGTTATAACAGACGTCCCTGGGGGTACTTACAACCTGGATTCGAAGTTCCAATGACTGGGCCTCCGACTGCAGTCACATGACCACACTTTGGGTGCTTGGTAACCGGCCTGCATTTACGATCATTTGCAGCATCCCATGATCATGTGACTGCATATTATGACATTTTTTTTGCCAAAAACCTGGTCTTTACTTCCATTTTTTGACAAAAACACTTCATAGTGAGGTATTGGTTTAATGAATGACTGCTGCGTTCATTAATGATCACAGCATTCATTTAATGACTATTGCAAAAAGATTGTAAAACTGGGTCTGATCACATGACAACCCATTTTATGACTGTCATGACTTATGGCTATGATGGGCAGGCTCCATTACAGTTGTATTTTGAGGACTGACGTATGCAAGTACCAAAATCTTTCAGTTTTTCTTCATTTCCTCTTTCCCTTATTTGAAAGGTCTACTCTTCTTCCCCTGCTTTAAATCATTCTCTCCATTTTTCCTATCTCACTTCTATGCTGCACTAGAACCTCATTGGGCTACAGTTGGCCTGTTGCTGACCTTTGGCTATGATGGAAGTCTGCAAAAATTTGATGATGTCCAAGTACTGGTTTTCCTAAAGAAGAAGATTGGGAATGACTGAAACAGTTCACAATCAGTCAGTGAATTCAAGGAATAGTGCCATGCTAGCATAACAAATAAAATTTCCTCCCCACAATTAATAAGCAAGGCTTACTAAATGATGGCACTAAACAATGGTTGAAACTTTGGGCTCTTTTGTCTACAGAATCTAGGCACTCTTTTTTCCACCATCGTTCGAAAGCTACAACTAGAGTATGCAGACCTTGTCTCCACTCCCCAACAATCACCCATTCATCTGTTTCTTTCTTCTTTCCAGCAACCGTTCTTAAAGATTCTTATATATACTGTATTTATTCGAGTATAACGTGCACACGTGTATAACGCGCACCCCTAATTTTCGATTAAAAATCGGTATAAAATTTTGTTTCACTTTTTCTCGGCTCAGACCAAGCATTGTAAGTGACAAAGGTTGTTGAACACGTGCGGCCATGATAAAAATCATTTATTGACAACGTAAACTATGAACACAATACCGAAATAAAATTACCGGTAACAATATTTATTTACATGGCTTGTCTCCCTCGTTATGCTTTTTTGGTTTTATTCATATTTTTCAGGACGACTTTCTGTTTTCTCCATTCTCTAACATTCGTCTCTGGTACAGTGAATTCTCGGCTAGCTGCTCGATTTCTGTGAATTTCAGCATGATCAACAACTTTGAGCTTGAAAGAAGCGTCATATGCAGAACGTTTTCTCTTGATACGGGAAAGGGAAGTGCATCTCGCCAGTTCGGGCCGCCCCCTGTACGCGACGAGGGGACTTTTTTTTTTCTTCGCCCTCGCGTGAGCGGCTGAAGCCTGGAAAAGGCACAGTGCGAACTCACAATTCACGTCATATGCAGAACGTTTTCTCTTGATACCCTGAGTTGCCATCTAACGGAAAAGGGAAGTGCATCTCGCCAGTTCGGGCCGCCCCCTGTACGCGACGAGGGGACTTTTTTTTTTCTTCGCCCTCGCGTGAGCGGCTGAAGCCTGGAAAAGGCACAGTGCGAACTCACAATTCACGTCATATGCAGAACGTTTTCTCTTGATACCCTGAGTTGCCATCTAACGGGAAAGGGAAGTGCATCTCGCCAGTTCGGGCCGCCCACTGTACGCGACGAGGGGACTTTTTTTTCCTTTGCCCTCGCGTGAGCGGCTGAATCCCGGAAAAGGCACAGTGCGAACTCACAATTCGCCTGCGCCCTCAATGGACCGGCCGCCACTGCGTCACCCCACCCCAGCCCTCGTTTATAACACGCACCCAAACTTTGATTTCTTTTTTTGGTAGAAAATTTTGCACGTTATACTCGAATAAATACGGTATACACTATCTTCAAGCTACCAAGTTTTCTGATCCTGTCTAGGTGTGTTGATCTAAGAGTTTTCATGTTAACATTTAAAGAGGCCCTGTTCTTCTCCAGAGACAGCATTTCTCTCTTGAAATTAGTGCTGCGTGAACTCTGCTGACCTCAAGAGGTGAGAAGTCCCAGGACCAATGCTATTAATTTCACCTTGGGAAGTGAAAGCATTAGGATTTGTGGCATTGCTGTAATACTGCTGGCTGATATATAAGCATACAAATGTCTGTATGTGTATGTGTGCACTTTAAAATGTTTAATCATTAAAAAAATGACATTTGCTTTCTTGCCAGGAAGTTGTTGTTCCACATCAGTTCCCTAGCAAAATAAACCCTTTGTAGGTACTCAAAGAATGCCTAATTCTCATTGATTCTACCCCAACTTTTCCAATCTGAATGGAGAAAACCAAAAGAGGATTCCATATATGTTCAGATTAATACAGTCACTACCTTCTTATTAGATCCCCTGAATTGGATAAGGGTGTAAAACAAACTTAGGGGAAGGTGGGTATAATTTACATAAGAATCCTCAAATCAACTCCATATTTGATGTTCTTCTTTGAACACATGACAGGCTTTTGTCTATATCCTCTGGATATCATCAACTGTGCTGCAATTGCCAGCTAGACCAGAAGGAGGTGTTAAGTTTAGAGCCTTTGCACTGCAGAAAGTGGCACAGGCCTATACTTCCCCTTGAAGCCTTATCTGACAGTTCCCAAGGCAATGCGGTCAATCTGGTGAGATTCTAAGTAACATAAGTGACCAGCAATAAAGCTTTTGTTTGACAGTATTCATGAGTGGCCTTGGTTGCTGGGTGTTCTCAGCTTGCTATTGAACAAGTGGAGCACTGTGGCTCTTAAGTTTGCTAACTATGATTCTATCTCCTGTTGGTGCTTACAGACACCTTGAAGCTGCTTGTGGTATTGTAGCCATTTCCATATATTTTCTCATTCCCGGGGGGGTGGAGTGTCTGGTGAGATTAATGTTGTGCAAAAGCAACCATAACAATTGGTAAAACATAAGGTAACCAATCGTCCTCCTTTAGGGAGGACAGTCCTTCTTTTGTAAGTTCTGTCCTCTCTCGAAAAGTGTCTCTCTCCTACATGTCCTCCTTTTCGATATTTGAAGACTAATCTGTAAATCTCCATATTTGATCAATGCCGATCCGATCCGTTGCATGTGATGTGACTTATTTGTATTTGACATGACAATTCATCAAGGCTCAGTACAGTGTGGTGAGACGCGATTAGGAAACGCATGCGCTCTGCACAGGAGAATTGTTTTGAGTGCGCCGTGCGTAAGAGTGTGCCGCACGTAAGTGGCTTTGTTTACTTCTTACTGAAACACGACATGGCACACACGCATGCATTAGACTCACTTCTTTCTCAATGAATATTCATCATACACAGGTGAGCACAATAATTCACGTTTTATTAATTCATTATCTATTTAATAATTTCCAAATATGTATAATTTTATTTACAAGTTTATTCGCTTATGTTATTGTTTCAGTTTTAATAATTAGTTTTATTTATTCATATATTTTTTCTTCAATTTATTTGTGTCCTCCTCATTGTAAAAAAGTTGGTCACCTTATAAAACAGAGATTTTATTGGTAGTCACCTATTTTATAAGAATCTCGCCAGACTGGGAATGGTCAGATAATGCTTCAAGGATATTAGGGGAGACCAGTGCCATTTTCTGCAGCATAGACTCTAAACTCAGCCTCTCTTAACACCTCCCTCCAGTCTAGCTAGTGATTTCACCAATCAGCCCATATATTTGCTCTTTCATTCACAGATGCACATGGCGAGACTTGTCATCTTCTCCATTCACTGGTGGAGGGACCTTTCCAAACATTCCAGGCTAATTTCTGCATTGATCGCCTACAAAAAATTGTCAGAACCTGCCACAAAGAGGCATCCCCAGTCAGTGTATTGAATCTTCTGTTGAACTAAGCCAGGCTAATCAGATATTGATTCAGGGCAATTATTCATTGTATGCCTTCCTGATGTGTTAGACCACAATTCTCATTACTTTAACCATTATGGAAGGTTGTTTTAGGACACAGCAGTGAGGATAAATAGATAAAAATATTGCTTTAGGACAACACAAGAATTGGGCAGCAAATTTCATATTAAGATTTTCAGAGCTGGGAATGTACAAATAGTGCAAATAAAATTTATTCCCAGTGTGGAAAATGTGAATTATTTTTGCACTTAGTACAAATGATTAAATAAAAATAGACAAATGGAGCTGGTTAGACCAAACTATTTTGAATTCTGTACAGCTGTTGAAAAACAGAGTTCAGGATGCATGAAATGTCAGCCAAGAGATGCTTTGAATTGTTTAGAATATTAACAATATCTCATTTAGAATAAATCACACAGGATGCCTTATTTGTGCAGTTAAATTGGGATTTGTTTCTTATGAACATTGCCAAAATAATTAAACTCTTCAATGAAACAAGGAATTCCCATGAACAAGAGTGTAAAATGGAGACCTTCTAAGTAACTTCAGCTAAAATTTATATGGAGGTTCTATTAGGGTTTTAGGAACATTTGATAGGTTCACAGATATTGATTAATTCCAGCTGAGAGAAATGTGTCAGCTAAGAAGAAAATCTCTTTCATGTTAAGCCAAAGCCTAGAGATGGATAGACACCTCCAAGAGATTTTCTAGTTCTGGAGGGTTATGAAATACATCCAAGTGGAGGAAGGATTGTGAAATGGGATGCCTTGATGGATATGATGATGGAACTGAAAGTGAAGAAAATCTCATGTCAGATAATCAAAGTTGGAGGGGACATAATCATTCTGGTACATGAACATGTTACTTAAAAATATAAAAAAAGCTCTGGAGGATCAATGTAAAACTTAATTGCTTATATAGCTTATGTTTTATTCTATTATTAGTCACTTTGACTCTTCAATGGATGCACTACAACTGCATCTACTGTCCATTATTCCCCTACTCCTGGACTCACCTTTGATTCTCATCTGTATCAAAAATTCCTTCTCCATCTGTTTCCTAGATTTGCCTTTTGTGGGTGAAAGTAACAACAAGTCCTATAGCTGAGCAATATTTTGGGGGCAAGGATCCAATAACAATCAGAACATGGTTGCCTTCATAATTAGCATGTCTTGTAAAATACAAAGAGATTTTGGAATCTCTTATAATTTTATGAAGTTAAAATGTATGACTGTATTTATGGCTTTGGTGATAAACTAATAGGCTTGGTTACTTGTGACTTCCATTATATTGATATGACAGGGATGAACTGATCTTTAACAACAGTAAAGTGTAGCACTTAAGGAATTGGACTACAACTGAGGATCTTGTCTTCAAGTCCACCCTCATCCTGGAAGTCTTTGGGTCACTCACTCTTTCTCAACCAAATCTGTTTCACTTGTGGGAAAAATTAAAGGAAGAAGTACTATATATGCAGTCTTTATCTGAAGGAAAGATGGAATATAAATCTAGTAAGAAATAAACAACACTACAACATTCAGTTTTGAATGTTCTGTAAGGATACCTATAGGATACCTGTGGGGTTGGATTAGAAGACTTCCAAGGTCTCTTCCAACTCTGTTATTCTGTTATACCATATCTGGGCTCCAAAAATCATCAGGCCCACTAGATGGGAGTAAAGACTTAGGGTTGTCTGAATCCTTTTGCTTCCATCTTGTGGTCATTCTGATTTCTTCAGTCCAAATACAGGCATCTTTCCATGTGAAACATTCACTTTTATGAACTTCTGATCATACAGTTCAGGCTGGAGAGAGTAAACTTCCTATGGAAGAGGCAGCATTATGTTTTACAATCCTTTCTTTTCGCCCACGGAAAAAGTTTGACTGAAATTACAGACCAGTCTGTAATTCCAGAAAGATGATTGTGAAGAGGAGGCCAGCAAATAAAGCTCTTTGCCTGCTTGAACCACATTGGAACAAAATTCCACTTTACATACATTACTTGATAAGTGAATTGCTTATTTTAAGCAAGATATGCAGCATTTGCAGGTGTTTCTGATACGGGAAACTACTTAAGACAATGCTAAGAAAATATCATCTGTTTTGGTCCCTCTGGCTTCCTTCCCCGAGAAAAGATTTTGTGTACTGTCATGCATTTAAATGGCTGCAACAAAACCATTGTCCCACCCCTCTCCTTCTTTCTACATTTGCTTCTTTGAAATATTGACACTCCACCTGTTCTTATTAATCTGTAATTAAGATTAACACCCCAAGAATAATAAATTCCCTTAAAAACTGTTACACCAAAGCTTTTTTCAGTTAGGAAATCTGGAGTGCCCTAAAAGCATGCTTCAGTTAAGGCAGCACCAAATAAGGAATTAAAAATAATCACAATTCTGCACCAAGCAACCCAGGTGAATAAGGATAGACAAACTCTTTCTGATCAATGCCATTTTTGTATGATTAAAAAGTTACATTTTTCGTTCTATTTTCATATACATGGACTTTGGGGTTTTGCTATTTTTTATAAAAGGAAACGTTCAAAGTGTGTATATTGAGTCGGGGGGGGGGGAAGCTAAAATTACTACTTTTTTCCAACTGGTCAACCCATTTTACAAGTAGGAGATTAGTGTCAGAGATTTAAGTTTCAATTTGGGGGTTGCAAACTGACTCTCTGATTCAGCTTGTGAAATGAATAAGAGGAAGGTGCTTCAGCATTTGTATATGCATATGTAGTTTTGGGAATGTGTGAAAGAGAGCATTGAGGGAGGAGGCATATTCTGAAATATTCTCCTCCTTTCATTTACAGGTACTGGAGAGCAGAGCTACTTCAGTTTGAATCGAAGAAGTTTTTTGGAAGAAAAAAAAACCAAGAAAGTTCAGTTGCCTTTTGAAAAGCACCTTTGGGACAACCATGACCTGGATGATTGAGAATCTCCATAGACACTGTTGGTTTGTGTGATTCTGGCTTGAAAGATGGAGGTGAAGGGTGACACTCTAAAACTCCATCATCTTGTATAAAATCTGGTAACAGTATATCCTTAACTTGTCACAAGGAACAGTTAGTCTATAATTCTGCTATAAATGAACATTTCCTAGTAATGCCCATTTCTACCCAACTTGCTAAGCAATGAAGCTGAATCAAAAAAACACTTTTATCTGTTGGGATCACACAGTAAGAATTTACTAAAAATCTAAACTACGGTGGTGATGAAACATGCAATTCTTTAGTATCTCTGCCTGATATAACAGTATCAAGGAACTACTGATATGAACTAGGCTGTAAAGTGTGGGGGTAGATTAAAAATTGCCAGAAATCTTACATGGATAAATCATATGAAGAAGACTAAAACTGTGTTTGTGTGATGTCAAAAGGCATAGCTATTTTTTTTTAGAGTCCTTGTAAAAAAAATAAAGGCAGGATGAAAATAAAATAAAATAATAAAATAAAATAAAAATATTCCTTAAACGTATTGCTTCTATTTAATCCTTTGCCTAGACCCAGAAGTAATAATGCAGGATCCAATCTGGGCCAGTCATTGGGACCAGAGGTTTAGTCTTCCGAGCTTTTGACTCATACTGGAGCTTATTCTCAGGGAACTTCACTCTCACACACACTGTGTTCATTTTGCTCCCAGATAAATACTTCATATTTTTCTAAGTAGTGCAAATCATTTTATTAATAGCTTTTTGCACAGCTATTTCTTGCAACATTATAATACTTAATTGTATTGCTGATTTTAATTTTCACTGCCTAGCATTTGACAAATGAACTTATGTATATGTGTAAAGATCCTTCATATGAAGTGCCTGAGTTACACATACACAGACTAGTAAGAATTTAGGATGTGTTCTTATGTATGCTCCAACTATGTTGGGAACCCACCTCATATGACTACCCACTTCAGAGTTCCTGAACACTTGGTTACGCATGTGACAACGTCCTGAACCATAGTGCTTCAAGGCATTTCATGCAACCTAATTAACAAAGTGTTTGTAATAACACAAACAATAACAACAAAATAGTAAAAACAACCAAAATATCTCTAAATATTCAATATAAAATAGATAGTAGTGTCTCACTGACCCTATTTGGGCTGAAAACTTAGGCAGGTACTGGTTAGTATTTGGATGGGAGACTACAAGAAAAGACCAGGACTCTAAACTAGCCAATATTTCTCAGCCTCAGCAATTGTAATGTATGTAAATGTTTTGGTTGGGGAATTCTGGGAGTGGAAGTTCATATATCTTAAAGTTGCTGAGGATGAGAAATATTGAATTAGAATATGAAGTCAAAAAATATCCTGGAAGAAAAATAGTGAATTGCTTTCACCCTGTTGCCAAGAAAACTGCATGGACTTCTCCAATTCAACATGAAAAAGTCCTTCTTCTTACTCTTAAAGTGTACCCTGGAACAACAATTATTTCCCACTTGTATAGAGAAGTTTGTGATGTCCAGGAAAGAAAATTTGCAGTTGTAGAAGAGACCTTGACCTTGATCCAGGGTGTAATTACTGTAAAAAAGACTGCCATGTTAGGAAACTTTAGGGGAAAAAATGCAAAATAAAATTGATGGGGTTATAGTGGTCAGATATGGTGGCTTTATGCTTTGATTCCATGCACTCATAAATTCAGCCAGAATAACATAAAAGTAATAGCGTGCTTCTTAGAAGAAAATAAGCATGACATCAATTGGAATCTGATTTTTATTATACTGAAAACATTAGGACTGGTAAATATTTGAAGGCAGTTACCCAAATGTTTACATCAGTTTTTTTGTTTTTCTCCACAATGTGAATGTGGAAAAGAATGGACTCACTGTTGGAACTATCTATTGCTTGGTCTCTCAACTTTATAATAAATTTGAATATATTCATTTCTCTACCATGCACCTAATCTGGCTAGGATTTTATTCTGACTGTATGCTAATCCTGAAGCCATGTTCTAATAGTATCTCTTTAATATATGGAGGGGCAGAAGAAGGAGTCACTTGAATATGTTGCTCTGTTGTGAGTGTATCATTAGGATTCATAAACAATCTTGGTGAAAACCAAGTATGGAAAATTTAGGTCCACCCGGATTCTTTATTAGGGTTTGAGATCTATTTCCTATTGAAGTTTTCAGTAAATTAAACCAAAGGAATTTTCCATATTTTAGAGTAATTTCTACCTCTCTTCTAGAATTTAGAAAAAATAATGTTTAACCTATGAAATGGGTTAATGAAAAAAAATAGTTAAATTTGTACAGGACTGCAAACAATCTGGATGACCATGGATGGCAGCAAAGAGTATTTTCTGTTCCACTTAAGTGCCCTACAGGCCTTTCTACAGATGTGCAAAATATTTATGGCTTCCTTATTTGGATAATTCCTGGTGAAGTCTCTCTCTTTTTCAAGTTGCTCCATTTTTGCACCTTAATATTTTGAGCAAATATTTGAGAAGGACTTAGAAGCAAATCAATAATAAACCAGGAAACCTGAAACAAACTATGCATTTAATTCTACATGTCTTATTATATCACAGTTTAAACCATGGTTTCAAACAGGTTTACTGCCCTAGAACATCCCATGGTTTATTTACTGGCTATGGGTGGCACAAAGCCAAAACCATGGAATCACAGTATAATATGCCTATAGAGGAAATTATTTGTAGGTCAGGTTTGAAATAAGGGTCCTTGGTTCTCTGTGAGCTTGGTTGTTTTCTTGCAGACATTTCCTTAACCAAACCAGGCAACACCATCAGTGCTCCATAAAACAGCACATCCAAGTGAAATGGCAATGTTTTATGCGCAATAGTTCCAAAGAAGATGAATCAGTTTGGCAGTTGGGCTCAGTCAAACTGATGGGGGTGCGGTGCTTTAAATCACTTTATTTTAGAACATTACAGCATCAGAGGCATCAACACAGAGGAGGAGCGCAGAGAGAGCCTTATTTTATACCAGTGTTTCTCTACCTCAAAAACTTTAAGAGGTATGAATTTCATCTCCCAGAATTCCCTGGCCAGTATGCTGGGTTGAAATCCACACCTCTTAAAGTTGCCAACGTTGAGAAACAATGCTTTATCATCTCCAGTGTAGTTAGGAATGACAGGGGTTTCAGAACAATACACAAGCCTTTGCTTCTTGGAGAAGGCAGATGTCAATCTCTTAAGCAAAGGAGAAGCTACAGCAGTGTAGTAACAGTTGTAGACAAACCACATAAGCGTATGGTTGCAGACAGATTTCTAAATGGTTAAATGTGAAAAGAGAAGTTCTGCTTACAAATATGTGCTGCCTGACTGGAAAAACCACTGCGTCTTGAACAAAGAAATATGATATCATTCCACTGGCTTCTGAACTTTAGACAACCTTCTAGAAACTTCTTCAAACATGCAAAGATTGACCCAAAATATGGAAATCATGTCTAGAGTGTTTTGTGGATGCATTTTTTAAAGATGAGTTTACACAGTAAGCCGCCTGCATTAACACAACATAAACATATTTCTCAATCATGGAGCTGCTTGAATAGGCACATAAATGCCTATAGATAATATCTCTGTGCCTGTGCTTCTTTTGTTTTGTGCTTCAACTCTCAGAAACAGACAAAATGCTTCAGGGTGATAACTCTCATAAAAGATAAAATGTTGAAGCTCTTCCCCCCCTATGTATGTGTGTATTATCATAACCATCATGCAAGTCTACAGAGATCCAAACTTGTAGGAAGAGGTCTGACCTCAAAGATGTCTTCCTATTCCTATGAGGCTTATTTTTTCCAATGTCCGAAATCCAATAGGAACAGGAAGAGACAGTTATGAAGGAGATGGTCCATATTGATGGTGATGGATGGATTTGATGTTTTGAAGCCTTAGTGACTCTGGGCATACCCTCAAACTGGTACTGTAAAAAATTACTTCCCTTTTATTTGTTCACAGAGGGGAATTCCTTTAAAGAAAGCAAGCAAATTAGGGAGGGGAGGCAGGAGGGGAGGGGAGGGGAGGGAGGGGAAGAATCAAAACAAACATTGCAAGCAGGGAAGGATTTACATCAGAATGGCTCCAATGAACATCAGTTTGTTTGTTTATCTACTTATTTATAAAATTTATAGGGCACCCATCTTACATCAAAGTAACTCTGAAGCCCCAAAGCTCAGCAGGTCTATTGCACACTTTTCCAATCTGATGTCCTCCAAATTGATCAAATATGGTTGGAGATATAGGAGACAATACAGGTGAACAGTTCCAAATTGGAGAAACCTGTTTTAATAGAAACTTTTCTCCTAGCGCTAAGAGGAGCTTCAGGAGATGATTTTCATCAAGAATTTTAGTTGGGGAGAAAATTTTAACCCTCTTCCACCCAGTGTGTTCTGAATCCTGTTCTCTTCCTATAGTGATGCATATTTTTATAAACATATGTGAATTGCTTTTTCTTGGTTGATATCAAATGTTGTAGATACTATATAAGAAGACATAACATCTTGCCTGAATTAGCTTGAGTCTCTTTGGCAAATTAATCAATAATATAATTTTTCATCTGTTTTTACTTTAACCTGGTATTGCAAAAATATTTCATGTTTTATTTAGCTCATATTACAAAATATGTCATATTTTTCCTAAAAGGAAGAGGAATGTACACATCCCCAGTATGCTTAACTGATGCCAAAATAGCTCCTTGATGTGTCAGAATTAAATAAATGGGTTGAAACATTATCTTACTGAAATTAATCATTTCACATTGCAAACAATCCTTGTTGGATTTAACTAAATGGCCTCTGCAGTGTATTTGATGGGATATACTGTTATAACTTCTGATTATATAATTTATATTCTGTGCTAATGGAGAGCATGTGAGGATATTATGCATTGTTTTTCCAGCTGGTGTATACTTGGTGTAACTTGTGTATGTTTGTAGAAGACTTCCCCCAACTGTTGGAACATTGCAATACTTGGCCAAATTTTCTAACTAATCAATAAAAATAGTGCAGTTTAGAAAGGAAAGGAAGAGAAAAAATGACTTTCTATTCTATTCATAGCTATAATATTCACTTTCTTGCTATATTCTTGTCATATCCTTTCTGTTAATCATTTCACACTGCAAACAATGTTCACCCTTGTTGGATTTAACCAAATGACCTCTGTAGTGTATTGGATGGGAGCTACTATTATAACTTCTAATTATATAATCTTATATTCTGTGCTAATGGAGATGATATAAAATGAGGATATTATGCATTGTTTTTCCAGCTGGTGTACAAAAAACAACATATTCTTTCTGTTGTTTTTTCCCTCCACTGCCCTTGGTTTTGCCCAATGGCAGAAACAAATACCCTGACATTTTAATTCTATTTCCCTTTGGATTTTTATGTAGCAGGCAAATTGAGGCTGAAATTTCAAATATACACTTTGCATGGCAATCATGCCAATCTACCTACATATTTTGGCTAATCCAAACTGCAGGCTAGAAATTAGATCATAGATCATAGAATCATAGGTCTGGAAGGGACCTTGAAGGAATGTTGTCAGGAGTCCTTATACCATCCTGGAAGAATGGATGTCCAATCTTGGATGGATGGAGCATGCCCAACTCTGGGGGGCAAACTCTTTCACTGCTTAATTGGTCTCACTGTCAGGAAATTTCTCCTTAGTTTCAGGTAGGATCTCTCTTTAACGAGCTTCCACCCATTGCTTCTTGTCCCACCCTCAGGTGCTTCTGGAAATTAAGTTAACCCCCCTCTTCTCTATGAAAGTCCCGCAAGTACTTCCCTAGATATACCTAGTTCACTTAACCGTTCATCATACAGTTTAGTCTCCAGACCTATCATCTTTATTTATTTATTTAATTTATATAAGCAATCGTCTTAGTAAATGACTCTGGGTGGCTTTCAATTTTAAAAAAAACACATTACAATTAAAATACTAAAAACATGTTATTGTTTTGCTTTCCTGCCTAGTTGCTCATAGTCCCTAGATATTATTTCCAGGCTCTTAGTTGTACTATTTGTCCCAGCATGGAATGGTGGTGGTGAGGAATGCTAAACTAGTTAAAAGCTTGAATGCTCTCAAAGGATTTTTCCTTTGTACTTGCATATAGTCTGGAAATACTATTGAAAGGAGTTTCCTTCTGTTCATTAAACAGTAGCATTTAATTTGGAAAAAACAACAACCCACTACACATAATATATATGGGATACACAACTTTAGTTACCTTTGAGGTTTGCTATTTTTGGAAATGATTTAAAGCAAAATAAGGGTGGCAATTTGAATAGCATCTGGGATTCTATAAAAGCAATGTATTTCAGAAGTGAGTAATTTGAAGATATTTAGCAAACTGTAGCTCTCTTCTAGCACCATGCACTTTCTCTGTCTCTATAATCATTCAGGAACTTGTTGAAATAATTTCAAATAGTGCTTCTTTCTCATCTTCATGAATCCTCCCCAAAAGCCCCCCTTTCAGTCTGGACATATACTATCTCCTCCAAATATTTATCTTTCGTTGGGGTAGTTGGAGTGCACAAAATTCTCGGGAAAACATTACAAGGCAAAAATTTGTGATTATTAAAACAACGAGAAAACGTTGCCCCACCTCATCCAGAAAGTTGAGGTCAGATAGCCCATGAAGTCTGCATTTCACTACCTGATTTCCCAAAAGTACTATAAGGATGGTTCTTTTCATGTCCTGCCACCTGACTTTTATCTAAAAAATGGTCTACAAACTGAAGCTTGGATCTCTTGCATTCAGATTATATCCAATTTCATTGATTTGTTTCATTTAGTTTCATTCCTATTTATGCCTCTCCAGTTGCAGGACTGTTTTTTCTCTGTGTAATATAAGAAGCAACCTTTACAAAAAAATCTATTTCCAATTTCCTGGGAATAAGTCAAAGGGGTTGATCACTTCAAAATTATCCTATATGGTATTTTCATCCAGGATGGTGGAACCATAATGAGTGGTAAAATCATACTCAGAACATCAAAAATTCTGTAATGTGCAAATGCATTTGTCTGCTTTAATAATGTTTAATAGTGACAAGGGACATCATTGTTTTATAAATAAATTTTAAATTATAAACTGAAATGATAATAAATATGCTCTGCTTTGAATAATTGGGTTTTTTAATCGTGCAGAAACATTATTCTTAGACACCTAGAATTCACATTAAACATTTGATTTGGAACCTAATAGTGGATGGAGCCTCACATAGTTTTCAAATGTAAATTTATGGGAAATTAGTTTGACAGAAACTCAGCCAATCAAACAACCAGGTTTAGAATAATAAAAAGTGCACTTTTGATATGGACAATATCACCTAGCTGGTTGAAATTTAATCTTAATTTTTATACCATAGTATTTTGGATGGAGAATCTCAGAGAATTAGAATTAGTTTTTCATTTTCTTCCTCCAGTATATCTTAAAGAAAAGTGGAAGGTTTTTTTCTTTTTTTCTAAAGCAGATGTACTGCAAAAATATGCCACTGTATTTTTCTTTTTCTTTTTTCTCTTTCCTTTTTCAATGTGAAGCTTTTCCAGTCCTTAAAGACACAAAATAGATAGCCCGAGGCTGGATCCCTTAGGATATTTTTATGGGTAAAGAGTATTGGGTATGAGAATATGAATGCACATATACAACTGCATGTGTTCATGAAACCAGCATGTTTAATTTGAGATGCTATCTAGTACAAGTAAGATAGAGTGAGCCAGATAGTTTCCTTCAATATTTAGACTGTGGCATGGTTTTAAAATGACATCACATACAAAACATTTGCCAAGTTAGGAAATTCGAATTTATTTTTGGAAGGCCAACAAGATATGCAGGCAAAGGGCAAAAGTTAGTTTTTTAAAAATATTTTTTATTAGGAACACATGGGTGTTGATTTTGATATAAATGTTGAGATACTTTTCATAGTACTGATGCAAGCCCTGGTGGAACTTCATCAATTCTTCAAGAGATTATCTAATTAAACAAAATAACACAAATTATATTCCTTTTACTGAGCCAGATTTTCTTACCTACTTGGGCCTTCTTAAGAACAGATGTGGAAAGGAAAAAGCAACAATTAACTATTATTGGTATATAGGTTGCTTGCCAACCTAGCTATGTCTGCAAGAGCAGTCTGCCCACACATTTCAGTCTATATTAGCATCATCACTTCATTATGTGGTGCAGAATTTGGTAAGGCAAAGTCTCTTTCATGTTGGACTCTTGGTGACCTCATGTACTCATCCATGATGTTTTCTTAGCAACAGTATAGAGATGGTTTGACTTACTGGTTTGACTTACTGGACATTTTTGACTTACTGATCTAGCCTACAGCTCTGCAATTTCCGGGAAGTCTCAGTGGCTAGGACTACTGAAAGCTGTAACTCAGTAGGGCTACTAAATCTAGAAGATCACAATTATATTGGATAACAATGTTATAATTGGCTTAAAATATTTCGTTATATTAATATAATACTTTCCCTTAGTACCATTACTTTTCTGATTTAATCCTTTATATTTCTACTCAGAAATAAGATAAATAAATCTCATCCCCACATAAACAGATGCAAGTTTGGCATTTGAAGTAATTGGTCAATTAACCTTATCAGTTAATTTAAAAGTGAACTTAAGAATACATCTTCCATATTGATCATGTATTTGTAAAAACAAAATTGGTCATGCATTTGTAAAAACAAAATACATTTAATCAGCAAATCTATGTGTCATGGTTCCCACAGACAGAAACGAATAAAGGCTTGAAAATTCCTCAAAGAACATGTTTATTATCAGCACAGTCAAAAGTGAAATCAAGTCTGAATACACAAGTAACAATTGCCCAACTACAAAATTAAATGCCTCATCCACAAAACCACGCAAGCAACTACATTCCCCAATATACTTATTTGGCAGGCTTTTTATGCAACGCCCAGTCCCTGGTTGCGGGAGCAGCAGATGACCTTGGTTCCTATGGGACAGAAGATTATTTTGACTAATGAAGCACCTGGGCAACTCCCCTCCCACCGTTCTATGTGGCAACCTAGAATGAGAAGAAAAAAAAATGGCTGCAGCCATGCTCATTGTAGAGTTGACACTATGCAGAAAACAAGGAAAATTTCTATCAAGCCCACCCTCCCAGCAAGTAAGCCAAGTTTGCTATGATAAAGAATCTCTAATGTCATTCATTCTTCCAGCATCTTAGTCCATATGTGCTGATTAGTGAGAATTCTTGAATGTATTTATATTCCTAATCAACTTGTTGTTTTTAATTAGTTTTGTTATAATATGATCTTCACTTGTGTCAAAAGTGTAATTTTTTTCCAGTAAACAGGATAAAGTGCAGTGGAGTATTTTATGGCATCTGAAAATGTTATATCCAGACAAGACACAACTTTCAGAGCCATCAGAATTGTATCTAAGAAAGAAAGACAAATAATGGTGATATCCAAGAATCATTTCCACTCCCATGCTGTCAGATGGGCTAGGACTTACCATTTCAGTCATACAGTGGTGATCTTGAAGGCATAAGACTCTGAAAAGTGCTCCATAACTTAATTGTTTATAGCTGCCATCAAAGCTAAAGAATACATTCTGAATGGTTGGTTCTTGGTAAAGTTAGTGGGTTGGGGTTTTTTTTGGTATGATTGCAGTCAGATGCTATTATAAAATCTCTACCCAAATGCTTTCTTGAGCTAATAAGGCAATCAGAGGAAAAATGCATTGCTATGGGAAAAATAGAAATAAACCAACCATTTGAATGCAAGAATATTTATATATTTGGAATGGTCAAATTTGTTGCATGTATAGGCAGATATACAGAATTAAAATGGTATTTATATTACTTCTTATATCCTCTCTCTCCACATGTGTTATCACTGGGTTCTATATAAATTCCATGTTTTACATCCAAAGAACACATAAATGTATTTGTGATGAATTAATGGCACAAGTCAACCAAAAATCCCTTGCAGAGTTTGTGGTTATACTTTCCTTAAAGTAGGACAACAAAACATCAAGATTCAGGATAAAATTCTTGTTTTGCTTCATGTGCTGTTTGCCTTTTGAGTTTTTTTAATTTCTCCTGGTGTGGTACAAGGGCATTTGGGGGGGGAATTCATGCCAAGTACAGTAATGGGTATCCTCTTCTTTTACAGCTGGGACTGGACCAGAGATTGAGAATTGAAAGCCATGGGCCAAAGAATGAGATCAAGAAATCAATGAAACTAAAGAAGGAAGCTGGTGACCCAACTGAAATGGACAAAAGTACAAAAAGTACTTTTCAGGTCCAAAATTTTCATGCCATGCATTTTGATGAGAGGCTGTTAAAGTGATAGGACTGTCAGCTGCATCATGTTACTGACTCAAAAATACCCTTTCTTGGTATACCCAGTTTGGCATGGGGCATGAGTTGAAACACAGGTTTCCCCTCACAGGTTGGCAATCCCTGCCATTATGTTAATTCCTGGAAAACAAAGAGGAAGAAAACAAAGAAGGAAATAACAGGAAATGCAAACCAAAGATGAACTGTGTTGCTTGTTTTGCTGCTTTAATACAAATAATGTTTCCCAGCTGAGGGTCAGTTAAACAGAGGCATTCTAGAGAAGGTCCTGGGTCCATATAAAATATAATTGTCAGTCATTGATAAATGTTAAAACAAGGCCAGAAAAATGTGACATTCCAGATGTTGGTGGAGTTGAACTCCCATGATTTCCATAAAGCTCTATCCATGGTTAGAGACTGTGAGGATTTTAGATCAACAAAACCGAAGAAGAACAAACTTTATATTTCTGTTTTTAAAATCTATAATCAGCTTTATTTTATATCCTGGTGGCACATGTTGCTATAACTGCTTGGAGTGTTTTTTTAAAAGAAAAAAACTTTTTTTGTATGCAATATTAACCGAATTGTTTTTTGGAAATAGCCAAAAAAAGTATAATGGATTTTAATTATAACTGTTTATAAACAATGTCAATACATATTGTACTTTGTCAATCAACAGTTTGTGACTTGAAATAATTTGAACAGTCTTCCCTATACATAGTATTGTTTTATCTCTGCATTGTAGGCTATCACTTTGGATTGATAATTTTCAAGGTCTGTAGATGAAAACTGGCCTTGGAGAATTTCTTTGTATTTATATCTGTTTCAGGAGGAACTTACTTTTATGTTTTGCATGCATCGAGCTCCCTATTGTGGAATATTGCATGCTGTATTTTCTCACTTTCATTGTTTGTTAGTGTTCAGGCTTGGTGGTTTCCTGGCCTGTTTTAGTTGCTGTTGGATCACTTCATAGGTGGCCTGAAAAACTGCCATCTAATACATATTAATAACCCATCAGTTTCTGTGCAACTGATACAAATAAAAATCAAGAGCAAACATAGCCAAAAGTAGGAACTGCGTACGTAAATCAGTAATCTGCTTTGAAGATTAATGGTGTACTTTGCAACTCCTGAATTCTTTATTTCTGCTTCCAAGAAATTCATAGCACAAGGTCAAAAATTCAGAAATCACTTCATTTTATTCCAAATGTGTTTGATGTCTTCAACTGAGAAATATAACACTTGCTTTTCAGTAAACATGAAGAGTCCCATCTACCTAACTTGGATCAATCTAATCCAAGCCCCTGCCCAAGGTAGGAATCTTCATATAATTCTGGATAAATGTCTGCCTAATTTTTGTTTGAAAACAACTGAATATCCATAATTCCAGAAAGCAGACCGTTCCACTGCTTAATAGCTCTCATGGTCAGGTAATTGCTCCTTATTTTGAGTTGGAACTCCCTTAACCTTCCATCTATTAATACTGGTCCTGTGGCTACTATGGAGAATAAATCCAAATCTTCTTCCCTTTGAGAGCCCTTCAAGTATTGGATGATTCCTATCATTTTCCCCTAAGCACTTATTTCTTTAAGCTAAATAAACCCAGTTCCCTTAACCATTCTTCACAGGATTGAGCTTCCAAGCTTTTACTATCTTCAGCGCTCTTTTCATGAGATATATGCATAATAATTCTCATTTAAAATCTCTAAGACTTTCAAGAACCTTGTTTTGACATACCTGTACACTCCATCTTGGTTGTTTACGGAAAAGAACATAAGGGGTTAAAATAATCATAATTTATTTGTGCTTTTTCTCTGAAGGCTATAAACGCTTTTAGGATATATTGTGAAAACTGTATTTTCTATTTCCCTTCAGTAGATTTTATTTGACATTCAAAGTCACGATGAACGGGGGCATGGTATTTTCAGAAAGCATTTCAATGCCATCTTCTAAAAACAACTATTTTCTCTGGATAGACTTTAATAGCTTGCAAGCTTGACTAAGCAATTTCTAAAGTGGTTTCCAGCTCTTTCTTTTCCATGTTGTTATTTATACATAACAGTTTGTGAAAGCTGATCACAAAATCATAAACCTCAAGCCTTGCTCAGTTTGGGATCTGCAGTATTTAATTTAGTTATAGAAGTCCTATATTACCTCATGAGGCAGTTCTATATAGTTCTTGTTTGGAATTTTCTTTTAATTTTTAACAAAATATGGAAGGCCAAGCTTGTCTTTTGGAACAAAAGAGAAAAAAATCTGCTTCCACATAAAGTATTAATAGTAATAAGTTAAAATTTAGTTCCCTTCTCTATCTAGATAGAGGGCATTGGATTGAAAGACCATGATTAGAATCCTTTGTTATAAAGCAATTGTATTGGCTGACAGTTAGCTATTGATCCAAGTTCAAGGTTTTTCAATGACATGTGAGGCTTTAGGTGACCAGAGTATCTACCAAATTCATCTCACTGTTACAGATCAAATCTATAATTTCATCCTGTATTTTTAGGTACTTTCTTTATCCAGGCTTTTCTTATATAGGTTTTGTATTTTAGCTTTTAGTTTTGCTTCCGTTTTTTATTTCACTTTTTAAATTCTGTGTCATTTTTATACTATTTAATTTACCACTACCATTTTTTTTACTACTTAATCTATTTGGATTTTGTATTTTATAACATTGTTGAAATTTGTAATATGGGAAGGAATATACACTAAATAAAATAAATAAATCTGGTCCACATTAAATATGATAGCCAGAACTTGGTTTGAGACCAGTAGTATGACCAATATCGATGGAGTGGAACTATTTTGTATGTAAAAATAGTTTATGTAAAAAACTATTTTACAGTACTGTACTGTACTGTATTGTATTGTACACCCACTTTCCAGAGTAAAGGGAAATAAGAATTTCTCTTTTTTGGTATAAAAATATATATAAGTAGTCCTTGAGTTAGGACCATTTGTTCAGTGACTGTTTGAAGTTATCTCGGTGCTGTTTGAATTATGCCTGACTTAATAACTCAGGCAGATAATGGCTGTCAAAGTTACAGCCATTGCAGCACCCTTGTGATCACATGATTGAAATGTGGATGTTGGCAGCCAGCCTACACTTATGACTACGGGGGCACTTCAACTTCCCTCACCTACCTATCTCCCTTCCCCCATCTGTACCCTTTTGGACCCTACACTCCAAGGCCTCTGCTCCCTTCTTCTCTGTTGCCCCACCTTGACCTTTGCTGTCATCTTGCTCCCGCTGCTGACCGTACATGACTGGCTGGCCCTTTCCAAGGCTGTGTGAGGCCTTCTTCTCATGATCATGCATGGTGGTTTCCTGACAAGATCTCAGAAAGGCTTCACGTGGCCAGGAGCTGCCTCATGAAGGGCCAGGCTGGGCACACCTCATCAGCTGTGGGAGTAAGAAGAAAGAGAAGGTCAGCTGAGACACAGGGTGACAGGGGCCTCGAAATGCAGGGTGGCTAGGCTGTGACTCAGGCTTCCTGCCATGTTGCCAGGCTGGGTGGGGGCAGCTGTGGCTTCGTGATGCAGCTATGGCTTCTCCCTTCAGGGCTGGGCTGGGCTGTGGCAGCTGTGGCTTTGCACTGCAGAGTTGGGCTCAGCTTTGCACTATGGCTCAGTGCTCTTGGCAGCCTCAGAGCTGCAGCATGCCAAGAAGTCCCTGAGCTGCAGTGTGGCAAGCATCCCCAGAACTACATGCTTGCTGCCGTTCAGGACAGGGTGCAGAGTCTACAAAAGAGCAGTGATGTGGGAGGGATCACTGGTTGAGGGGAGTTGAAGGGTTGGCACTCCCTTACTTTGGAAGAACAAAGGCTTGGGGCTGGGAAAGATCAAGCCTGAAATGGTTTGGCTTGAGGTTGGTCTTTGGTCAACAAATGATGGGATTAGGTTAATGATGGCAATGGAGACTGCTGGGATTGCTGTCATTAAGTGATGTGGTCATCTGATATTGCACTTTATGACTGCATTGTGTAGCGATAGAAATTCTGATCGCCATTGCCATCGTAACTCAAGGACTACCTTTACAGAACTTTGATACCAGTTGCAGTGCATTACTGGCTCATGCTTATCTTTTGAGGAATTAAGATATATCTACACCCTCTTTATTTATTAGTATCCCCAACTTATTTTTTCCCATTTAGTCTTTTTATACTTAAATATAGAACTTTATATTTGTGTTTTGTAGATTTCACCTTTTTGATTTTGATTCAGTATTCAAGCCCTGAAACAATCAAGTATGGAATGTTTATTCCCTGTTCTTTTGTGATGAACTCTCTCTCCCGGTTTCATATTATTTGTACATTGGATAAGCATCCATTCTTTATCCTTACTGAAGAGATTAATAATAATACTGAATAGCACAGTATTTTGATAGGATTTAGATTGGAAAAAAGAAAAACTTGCTTTTTGTTGTTTTGGCTACTTCACACATATTCTGTAGTAGACATCATCTTAGAAGAATCATGGATAAGAATGGAGACTGTTCTCTTATTAAACCAGGAATGGGGAATCTATAGCATTCCAGATATTGTTGAATCATAGATCCCAGTATCTATCATATAAATATCACTATAATGTTTTTTGCAAATTTGCAAACAATATGACACCATCAATATTTTTTTCCCTTTTATTTCTCAGAAACTGGTAGTCACCTGAACCTTTTATGGCTGAAGTTTATAGACTTTCCAGTTTCTATCATTATTTATCCCTGATTCAATATGCCATATGCATTTATAAAAACTCTTTCCTCTTAAAAACATTTATGTGAATCAGTAATGAGTTTTGGTGATTTATACATTTAAAAATCTGTATTTCATATCCCGCTGGATTTATATGGGTAAGGCTCTTGTCCTGAGAGGCGTGTGATATTTGAATGTCAGAAAGGAATAACAGATGCTGTGATGTTTAGCTGGTCTATGTCTGTTAAAGGTAAGACAATCAAGCAATCCTCCTAAGAGGTTTCTCCCCTAGATTCCTTCTAGGTCCCTATCATCCCAGCCAATTTTCTGGAAAGATTGAAAAGGAAAACCCTTCCATGACATTAGTGGGATTCTAAAGCTGTCCTACAGTTAAGCTGATTAATTTCAACTGAGCTGCGTCACAGCAAGAAGCAGTACGAGAACAATTCTGCAGTGTCAACATTGAAACTCTAAATTTTTAGCTCTGGTCATCCATAAGGCTGCCTTTACTAGGAACTGATTTTAAAAAAATCAACTTCAATTCTTGAAAGTGTTTCCAATTATGAATTTCACTATGTTCACTCTATATATTTGTAAAGAAATGTTCCTATTTTGCTTTGTGATAAAACTCTTCAGACCTTTTTACAGAACAATTTACAAGAAATCTTGAATCTTCATCATCCTTGAGAAAGAGGTAATTGCAATAATGTTTCTTTAATATTTAAAGACTACTGATCCTGCCCCAAAACTTATCTTTATCTCCCCTCCCATATCTGTGTTAATAGCAAAAGTTAGGATCAAACACTCTACTTCAGGGGTGTCAAACTGCCAGCCCACGGGCGTCATGCAGAAGCTGCGCCCACTCCATAGCCAGCAATGTCAAAACAGTCCCGATACGTTGCGCGATGTCATGTGACATCGCGAGTTTGATATGTCTGCTTTACTTTGTTATCTTCTAGCACACTAAATTCAGTAAAAAACAATCAGTATAATTACAATTATAGAGTCAAAAGATATAACAATTTCCACAGTAATTAGATCCACTTTGGAGAAGTTGAACTTGATCAATTTTTAACTATTTCTGTGCCTGCCCCCTGCCTCTCTTCCCCACATTTTAGTTGCTCAAGATTTCCCAGGAGGGGGATAAAAGTGACCAGCAGTTTAAGAATCTCTACCCAAACTTTTTCATAGAACCATTTTCAGAATAAGCATTGATGTTTGCTAATGCCAAAAAAAAAAAAAAAGGAACTGGGGAAAGGAGAGCTAAAATAGCACTCAGAGACAGAAAGTTATGAAGTCATATTCTTTTGAAGTAATCTAGTCTGGGTTTGGAAATAAATCTGTTGCTGGACAGCTTTTAATGCAATGCAGAATGACTTGTTTTACATAACTATGCCCTAGGCCTTCTATACTATACTATATCAAAGTATCTGTATTCCTGGAGGCTATGTATGTTCAAAGCAGAAGAGACTGCATTTTGTGTAAATAAATATAAACATATATTTTTCATGTTGTTCAAATAGCTAAGACATTTGAAATGAGAGCAAAAGTCACAAATAACAGATTTGGGTTGTCCTTCAATAATAGCTTTCTGTGTATTGTTCTTAAAAATATATTCTGCATTAACATTTTAAATGTAGCTTTATCCATGTTCATTTACATGCCAAAGCAAGATTACAAAATCCAGCTATGGTTTCTTTGATCACTAATCAATCTTAGCAGATTTCTAGTTAAGTTGTACTTGACTAAATAATTTGTTTTTAAAAAGTACAAGCATGGGACAACAATAGGTAATCCTTTCCAAAATGTCATCCTCATGTAGAGACCTACTGCTATATCAGCATTCTATGCTCAAGCAATGGCTGGGCTCCTTCATTATATTATGCCACAATGTGGTGTGAGCTACTACAGGTTCTAAACCAGAGTATAGATAACTTATTTGAGTCTTGGGCAAATTGATCCATTTTTCTGCAAGAAGCCATGGTTAAATATCATGGCTTAATGTGCTGTATGAAGTCAATAATAATGTACACCCCAGATCCCACATTGTGAGAACATATGTGAAAAAGGTACTAGTTGTTAAAAGCCCAGAAGCCAATTTTTGAGAACATCCTTCATTGTTACCAAGTTGAGAGTTAGGTTGCTGAGTATTCTTTGGAGCAGGGGTCTTCAAACGTGGCCCTTTTATGACTTGTGGACTTCAACTCCCAGAATTCCTCAGCCAGGCATGCTGGCTGAGGAATTCTGGGAGTTGAAGTCCCCAGGTCATAAAAGGACCAAGTTTGAAGACCCCTGCTTTGGAGCAATGACCCAGGAAGTTAAGTTAATCAATGGAAAAAGAATATGCGTCGCTCAGCCTTGACATGTGGAGTCCTTGATGCTCTCTGAACGTGGTTATTTTCTTGCTAATATTTTGTAACCAGATTAGATAATATTTTGGGCACCAAAGATGTTTCCTAGCCTGGTAACAAAGTCCCTGTAAGAAAACAGCCAAGCTCAGAGAGCACCAAGGATTCCACAGTTAAGTTAATCTTATATCAGCTAGCAAAATATGTTGATGTAGAAATATTATTAATTTCAGTGTCTCTAGATTTTCTATACAACTGACAATATTGGTATGCTTGCCCAGACAGTTTCAGTTTATATGACTATTCAGGCTTCAGTCAGAGCAAAAATATATTCTTAAAATTTGTAACAGCTGTTACAAGTGAAAATGTACTTCTTTTGGTGATTTAAGAACATATTTATAACTTGGAAATTTATGAGAAATACATTCTTCCTTTGATGTGGGTCACCAACCGCACCTTGGTTCACTGGGATAAGATAACGAATTCCAAGACAGAGAAGCGTGTTATGACTGAGAGTGCAAGAAATGAAGCTTATTCTCTGGTGGAAGGACATCAACAGCATTTGCTCTATGACTCTTGGTGACCTGCAAGCAAAAGCTATTAACATCAGCTTCAGCAAAAAAAAAAGTCAATCAATCCATCTGAGTATTCCTAGGATGCCCTTTGTACAAAGTGCCTCTGGGTCACTTGCTAAAAATACTACCATCTAATGGGATCTGTTTAAAACAGGGTAGTCAGAGAGATTCAAAACAAAAACTTTAAAGCTAAATGCAGCAGAAGGGTTTCTGTCAATTAACTTATCAGCCATTCAGTTATATGGCCATACTGGTGTAAGAGGAAGACTTAACTGTTCCTCATGTTGAGTAAAAACTATTTTTTCATATCTTGCTTCTGGGGAACATGGAGTTCCCACCAAGAAAAACAGATCCACTATGTTAGAATAGAATGGAATGGAATGGAATGGAATGGAATAGAATAGAATAGAATAGAACTGGAAGGGACCTTGGAGGTCTTCTAGTCCAGCCCCCTCTCTGAACTTTTTCCAAAGTCTTAACATCTTTTTTGTAATATGGTGACCAAAATTGGTTGCAGTATTCCAGGTGTGGTCTTACTAGGGTTTTATAAAGCGGTTCTATGCCTCTGTTTATACAATCCAGGATTGTGTTAGGTTTTTTGGCTACTGCTGCACACTGCTGGCTCATAGTCAATTGGTTGTCCACTAGGACTCCAAAGTCCCTCTCACAGTTACCGTTTTTGAGCCAGGTCTCACCTAATCTGTACTTATACCTTTGATTTTTCCTGTTAAATATAAAACTTTGCTTTTCTTCACATTAAAATTCATTTTGTTGGATAGGACCCATTGTTCAAGTTTGTCAAGATCTTTTTGGATCCTGAGCTTGTCTTCTGGGGTGTTGGCTACTCCTGCCAGATTGACATCCTTTCTGGCCAGAGCTGCAAAACTGGCCTGTTTTCCAAGAGTAGAAGGGAGAGAGCATCATCTATTGTGGATATTTTCTAGAAAGCTGGAGTATCAACAATATGGTAACAAAAAGAAGCAGAACATGAGTTGTTTGGTCGCCTTCTAAAGGTCATCTGGATTTTTACAACCAGACATAGTAGCCTTATTCTCACCTTGGTTGTATCTATTTGTATGTTTATAAATAATTATGCTCTTCCTGTACAGAGGGATTCTGAATATAAATAAAGGAAAAAAGAAGGAAGGAAGCCACATAGTTCAGAGGTAATAACTGAACAATTACAAAAACATTCAAGAATATCCACAGTATTGAAGTATGAAATTAAGTTTGCTCACAGTATACCCATCTCATTTGTTCTGTATCCCAAAGCCTATTGCTTTACATAGACATGGTATCTTTTATTTCTACTACTCTGCTGGGTTTCATCAGTTTTAGTATTCATACAGAGTAAGGTCACATTGTATTTATTTGAGTCTAGGAATTGTCAGATCCACCAGCTTCGGCTTGGTGCCTTGCTGGCATTTTGTCATCAATTGAAGAAGGGAGGGGGAACAAATGGGCAATAAAGCTGTATATTTTTATTATGGGAAATAGGGATTGAGAGTTGAAGAAGAGCAGAGTGATTTGGAATCTGGTTCATGCTGGTGCACTGGCATCTTCAAGGCCGTTTGCTCTGAGTGAGGAATTCCACCACCCCAAACACCTCACAGTTTCTCATAACATCACGGTGGTGCTGGATTGGCTATGCTCAAACAGAACAGGGGGGAAGGGCTTGGGGAAACCAGGGGTTTTAGTTCTGTATTGGCACATGGGAATTTTAGATTACTCTTGACTCTCCGGCAATCAGCATCTCTTAGTAAAAGTGCCTTTTCACTTCAAAGGGGGTCGAGTTTTACTTCCCTAAGGGATTAGACTGGGGCAGGTCTGACAGGAATCTTAACTGGATTGTTACCAGATAAAAATGAACTGGATGTATGGATGGATGTGGTAATGCCATTAATGAGAATATATTGTAATTTTCTGTCCTTTTTTGAATGGAAAGGGCTTTAAAAATAAAAATAGGTACTTTTAATATGTCACAACCTTAACATATTTGTTTGGGGGACTGCTTTAATTGAAAAAGTTTATTTAAAATGCAACTTTGAAAATAATTGTTTTACTTCCAAATGTTAAGCAGCATGATCCTGGCAGATTCTTGGGCAGCAGAAATAAGACTAGGAGAAATTATCCTTAAAGACTATAGACTTTAAATGAATATTACTGAAAGTTACGTTAAGTTATTACAAAAAGTTATTACAAAAACTTTTCAGTGGGAAGAACCTATTCAAATACTGCCTTTTTTCACAAACATAAAAGCAGTAAGATGGATGTGTTATTCATTTCACCAGTGCATGCATATATTAATTTTTCCTGGTCTGTCTTAGAGCAAACAGGCTTTTTCAAAAATCTTCACTGCTTATTTTATCAACAGTCACATTAAGTCTGAGCCCAATGAAAGAATGTTTCAGTGATGAATATTTGAAACTTTCTGTGCTCAGTCTAACTCCTTCCCTCTGTTTTTACCTCTTAAACATACTAATAAACAGAACAGAAATATGGTTTTGAATTTCAAAGCAGGGTTTGCTTTGAAAAATGTTTTAGAAGATATGGTTTTAAATGCATGGGCACATGAGTACAACACTTCATTCACATAGCCAGAGCTTTTTTTCAG
The DNA here is from genome assembly GCF_001527695.2 of Protobothrops mucrosquamatus. Lineage (NCBI taxonomy): Eukaryota > Metazoa > Chordata > Lepidosauria > Squamata > Viperidae > Protobothrops > Protobothrops mucrosquamatus. Next base: position 404,070 of record NW_015386365.1, on the reverse strand, counting down.
ATTTATCTGAGTCTGAAAACAGATGTAGCTGCTACAGTGGAGGAAAATATAGCACACATGTCTATATTATTTTATACACAAAGATTGTTTCATGCTGCTGATTTAGTTGCTGAGATATTAAATAGTGACAGTTTATTTTTTCTTCCTGTTTTATCATGTAACTTGAATGTTCCTGGGCAACTGTAACATGTAATGCAATGTAGGTTCACCCACCTTGCCATGTAAACATATGTTCTTATGGAAACAAATATATGGATCCTTTTCTTATCAATATTACAGTAAAGTCCTTTGGATTTATGGTGTATTTGGTAATTGTATCTCAAGTCCTTCCTATAATTGTTGAATCATAGTATTTGCTAACATATGTTCACATATGTACGGTATTGGTATTTTTTGTGACACAGAAGTTCCTTTTAGATAAAGCTTGGTGGAGATCTCCATGAAATGTAAATTGACTGCCTATCCTGGGCTAGCCCATAATAAGTCTATTGTGCTGCATTGAATAAATTCTAAAATGTCCAGATTCCATCCAACAAGGTTGACAGCCTTATAGGCATCCAGGACAGGAACATTTATGCTATATGCTACATGATGGCTTGACCATCATGGCCGGGTTTGTACAACAAATGAAACAATGCAGGCTTACCATGTAGGAACCTATATAGAGAGTAACTTTGAGGGAGAGGAGTTGGCTTTGAAAGTCTATGTTTCTTGAACACCACAGGAAATAGTCTGAGTACAATGGTACATTGATTTTATTGCTGAAGCACAATGCATTGCAATATAGCAAGAACTACATAAATGTTTCTTCAGTTTAAACATTCTACGCACACAGTTACCTCTCTTCACAAATCATTGGTTAATCTCACAATTAGCTTTTGTATACAGAAGCTGTAAGCACATACGCATTAGATTATGAGCATTATTTTTGGTGCAGGGTGACATTTGAGGTTTTGATGTCAGTATATGATATTGGTACTATAAAATACAGCAGCATACACCTATAATACGCACACAGGAAGGGAAGTGGTTTCTCTCTAAAATGTGATACCACAGCACACTTAGGCTGTTTTTTTCCTGCTTCAAATTGCACAAATAATATTAAGATGCAATTGCAAGTGTAGACTCCCTTCTTTATATTGATTTATGTATTAATGAAAGGACTTATTAGCCTTCAGTGTTTTTCATTTCAAGTTGCACAAGAATTCCATCTGCTGAAAGCTGCTAAGATTATTTATTCTCCAAAACTCATCGTACAATGAAATTGTGAGCAAAATGTTGCCATGACTTGGTGGCACTCAGGAAATGTGATAAAGATACTATATGAAAATGAGCAAAGCTCAAGGAAACAGTCCTGTGCTGTGAGGAAGAGCCATGGTCACTGCCAATGATCTGCTGGTGTCATGAGGCAGCCACCAGGAGACAGGGGCAAGAACTGATGCTAAGTAACAAGAGGATTCTAATCTGCCTTTGAAGTCAGCAGGTTGGTTTAGAGGGCAGAGATAGGTAACTTTTCTTATTCTGTTATCTACCAGCAACTTAAAAACACTTTCTGCCTTCCAGCATCTGCTGTCTGAGGCAAGCAGCAATGATTACTGTACTTTGGAGAATTTCCAAGGTGAGGCCGCTCATTCTCAGAAAGCCTAAAGTCTGAAATTAATCTTATGAGGAAAGATACAAAAGCTTGCCCATATTCTTTCATTCTCTTCCTTAGCACCAAGCACTTTCTGCACCAAGCATTACACCTTTGTGAAAAAGAATTCCCTAATCAAGCGGCCCCCAACCTTTTGGATACCAAGGACTGGTTCCACGGAGAGAGGTTTTTCTGTGGACAGGAGGGGGCGTGGTTTTGCTTCCTGCCTGCATCCCGTGCATGTGCAGATGGGGTTTTGTTCATTTGTGTCACCTGGTTTTTGGCGTTCTGCAGCCCAGTGCCAGTCCATGGCCTGGGGTTGGAGACCCCTGCCTTAACCTTATCAGTAAACCCTAAATCTAGTCCCACTCAACAATGAATATACCCTCAAAAATCCATACAGGATCTTCTGAGCCGATGCCCTCTTTAGTTTGGGTGCCAGTGAGTTTGCAAATAAGCAAAAGGCAAAGTATGCCTGCTGGCTCTGACTCTTTCTTTGTTCAAGGAATCTTAACAAATTAAGTTGTTAGGTAGGGCAGGTACAATATTCTGGAAGGCCCCAAGTGGGATCTAGGAAGACCTCTAAATCTTAGCACATTTCTAGAATTATTGTCAGAGGTGCCACAGTTTAATATTTCAATTAAATTCAAATATTTAATCAGTTTGAATTACTGAACAAATTAAGTCACATTCAAAAATCCTTAATACTCTATAGGAAGGTAATATATTTTTAAGGAAGTTATAACAGCAGCAAGTTACACAAACAGTAAGCAAATCATCACCTTAAGGCAATCTCATAAAGGAAGTGTCCCATGTACATATATACAAAAGGATATGGTTTTGGCCACAGTTACTTGAAAATGTTCTACCAACTACAGAAGTACTTACTTCCAAGCAAATATGCACTGGAAGGGTAAGGCAGCTAGCACACAGCATGATGCACCTTTAAGACAATCAAACAAAACATCTAATCTGTATTCTCAACATTCAAGCTGCATAAACAAATAATAAAAAAAATAACTTGCTTTCCTATTTGAACTACAGGTCAACTTTCTCAACTTTGAACATTGAGCAACTGTTTGGCGTTATACTGGCACTGAAAAAAGTAACACAACTGGTCCTCATACTTATAATTGTCACAGCATCCCCATATTCAAGTGATCAAAATTTGGTTGCTTGACAACAGACCTGTATTTATGTTGCCGTGTCCTGGGGTAACATTATCTCCACTTGCAACTTTCCTAGCTGGCTTTCAATAAGCAAAGTCAGTGAGAGAAGCCGAATTTGCTGAACAATCATGTGCTTCATTTAACAACCAGGGTGATTCACTTAACAACTCTTGCAAAAACAGGTCATAAAATAGTGTGGCTCACTTAACAACTGCTCCACTTAGTAACAGAAGTACCACTCCCAACTGTGGTCATAAGTCAAGGAGTGCCTGTAATAGTAGTTTGAAACAGTCAGCTTACAAGAACAGCGTTCTTGTAAGAGAGAGCTAGGAGCCCATTTCAAATAAGGTATTTTGCTTTAAAGCCCATAAATACAGAAGTCATTTTAAAACACTTGTTTCGTGGCCAACCAGAATATAGTCATACATATTTCAGAACACAAGAACTGTATAATGAAAACCTTAAAAGGCAATTTTCAGCAAAGGAAACAAGACAAAATAGCAGAGGTAGATACTAATCATAAAGAAGGGTTTTTTTTTCTTTTAAATTTAGTATTCTTCCCCCCCCACTGTTCTAGATCACATGTATAAGATTGTAAAGAAAATGGCTTTTATAGTTTCACATCATTGTTTTTCTTGATAGTGTGCCATTAGGAGTGGCCATTTGTTATCCATACAAAACAGCCAGATTTCTTTGCTCTATTGCCCGCACCTCTCATCAGATGACTAGCTCACTGGGTCATTATCAGGAAAATTACTGCATTCATTTTGCAATCCTGAAATGTATTTTACATATCATATCTTCAGACTGAGGAAACCTGTCATTCTGGTGAGACTTCCTCCCCTCCCCCCGCAAAAAAAATTGCTTCACAAATTGTGGCTGTTCTCATTTACAGAAGGGTTGCTATTAAAAAAGGAAACAGATACCCAAGAACCATGTGCTGCTATCTGATATGATAAAGGGAAGTTGTTTTATATTGATTTCTGCTTTGACATGCACGCAAGTAGAAGAGTGTCAAATCACAAATGGACTTGATTAACAAAAAATATAATCAAGTAGGTGATCCCCCTGGATCCAGATATGTATTACAGATAGTAATGCAATAATATAATATTAGAATTGAGCCCAAAATTTCCACTGATAAGCAAAGCAGTTGTTAAGTGAGTTTCACCCCATTTTATGACCTTTTTTGTCACAGTTGTTAAGTGAATCACTGCAGTTGTTAAGTGAATTATGCAGTCATTAAGCAAATCTGGCTTCCGCCATTGACTTGGCTTGTCAAAAGCCAGCTGGCAAAGTTACAAATGATGACTCTGGGACACTGCAACTGTCATAAATACCTGCCAGTTGCCAAGCACCTGAATTTTGATCACATGACCACAGGAATGCTGCAATGGTTGTGAATCTGAAAACCAGTCATAAGTCACTTTTTTCAGTGCTGTTATAACTTCGAATTGTCACTAAATGAATGTAAGTCAAGGGCTATCTGTAATCAAAGATTAATAGGGGAGGAATTCCTTTACAGAAGCCCATTTTAAATTATTTCTTGTCCTTCCTAGGGAGGAGATTTTCAAACATCAACTCCCTAGTGTCATTTCTTATTAAGATTCTGGGGCCTTGGAAACTATGATACCTATTCTTCTATTTGATATCCTTAATATGATATAAAGAAAGAATTTATTCAGCCATTAAATTTGAGGTTTGCAGTTTTATTTTATGTCACCTATTTATTGTATTTATTTATATCCAGCCGTGGTGGTGCAGTGGTTAGAATGTAGTACTGCAGGCTACTTCTGCTGACTCCTGGCTGCCAGCAGTTTGGCAGTTCGAGTCTCACTGGCTCAAGGTTGACTCATTTATTTATTTATTTATTTAATTAATTAAATTTATATCCCGCCCTTCTCCTTGCGGACTCAGGGCGGCTAACAATCAGATAAAAATACAAAAATAACATTACAGGTTAAAATTAATTAAAAGGGAAATATTTGAATTTGATCCAATTAAGATAAATTTAAAACCCCCTCTAAAAATTCCCCTAGGCCAGTCCCGCAAGNTTTTTTTTTTTTTTTTTTTTTTACAAAAAAAGCACTGGCTATTGCTATTGCTATTAGTTGTTCTATACTCTGGCTGGTGTCAGTTTTGATGGTGTCCAGCCACCTGTTCTTCGTTGGCGGCCTGATTTCCTTTTATTGCTAACTCTTCCAAGCATAACTTCTTTCTTCAGTGAATTTTCCCGCATGACATGGTCAAAATAAGTAAGATGCAATTTTGTGATTATGCCTTCCAGTGACATGTCTGCTGTTATACACTCCAGTACTTGCTTATTAGTCAACTTTGCTGTCCAGGAATACGTAGGAGCCTTCTCCAGCACCACAGCTCAGATGAGTCAATGTTCTTTTTGTCTTGCATTTTTAAGGTCCAACTTTCACAACCATAGGTAGCTCTGGGGAACACGATAAAGTGGACTAACCTACATTTGGTTGCCAAGTTGATGTCCTTGCTTTTCCATCTTCTTTGCACTAATTCAGGTCAGCATTCCTTGAAAGTTAATCTGGAGCCCAGCAATGGCTGAATGCCTCCATTTCAGATAAGAAAGGGCTTTGCATTGTTTAACTTATATAGGTGTTCAGGGTTTAGATATTGACTCTGCCACAAGTACTGAATAAAATCAGCTAAGCCCAGGGCTCTACCAGAGGTTTTGGTTTACATTTCCCATATTCCTGGCTTTGGACTCTACACATTGTGTTTTAAGAAAGTTATAGGCCAAAACACCTGGAGAACAAATATTTCCTCCCATTGAAAACAGAAGGGGGGAATACCCAAGCCAATTCAAGAATCAATGTAAACTGAGCACAGATTTTAAAGGGCCCATCAGAATGTTGGATTGTATTGATTGTATTGATTCAAAGCATTTTCTAATCTGCCCTGGCCTTCCTGTTGATCAATCCTCTTTTAACCCTCTCCAATAACCATGGAATATTTTGTAGAGAAGAAGGAATCATCTGAAATTGAATGTTCCACTTCAAGAGTAGAATTATAGTTCTATTCAATCCAATCTTTTCTGAAAGTATACAATTGCAGCCTGCTGTCTCATTCCACTTTAAGTTACAGTTAACTATGGAAAATGACAGAGAAATTGCACTTGTTTCAATATTTTGAGCATTGTTCATATGTACAGAATGTAGCAGCTGCTGATCTGTCCTTACCTGAGTGAATACCTTAATTGAAGCCTCTTGTTCACTGAAGTGGGACTGACTGATTCATAAGTTATTGTCTAGGTTTACATCCAGCATAAGACATCATGTAATGCAAATAAATATTCAGAAAGTCGGTTCCATTTGGCTGCTGTAAATATAAACAATAATGTTTATTATAATATTTATTTATTTATTTATTTATTTAACAGGATTTATATGCCGCCCTTCTCCCCATGGGACTCAGGGCGGCTCACAGCGTATTAAAACATCATACAATAATAATATAATATAACCTAAGAAAAGCCTTGCATTTCTTATCCCAAAGATGTTTTTTTTTCATGAGGCAACTGAACTTTCTTGTTTTTTTCTTTGAAGACATTTCACTTCTCATCCAAGAAGCTTCTTCAGCTCTGACTGGATGGTGGGGAATGGAAAGATTTATCCTCCTTGCAGTCAACTATTCATTTACATTCTTTTAGTGAGTCATTAATGCTACCTGGAGGCTTATCTGTGTCCCCGGGGTCACCTGAATGGTGCACACTTCAAACCCAAAATACACTAAGGCAAAAGCTTGTCCACCCCAAGGATAAAACACCCAGACACAAACTGAGCAATGTGGTATATGCAGTACAGTGCAGTGAGCCATGTGCAGATCTATATATTGGGTAAACGAAACAACTTCATAAATGTATGGCACAACATAGGAGAACAAACCCATCAGGACCAGATTCACCAGTCCATCTGCATTTAAAAGACAAAGGCCACTCTTTTGAAGACAGCAAAGTTCACATTTTGGACAGAGAGGACCACTGGTTTGAAAGAGGGGTCATCTATGTCAAAATTGAACAGCCCTCTCTCAACAGAGGGGGAGGGATACAACAACATTTATCTCCAGTCTACAATACAGTCCTTTTAACAGTTCCAAGAAGGCTCCGCACACATTTGCACCACTCAGGTGACCTTGAGGTAAGCCTCCAGGTAGCATTAACGACTCGCTAAAAAGAATGCAAATGAACAACTGTCTGCAAGGAGTATAAATCTTTCCATTCCCCACCATCCAGTCAGAGCTGAAGAAGCTCCTTGGATGAGAAGTGAAATGTCTTCAAAGAAAAAAACAAGGAAGTCCAGTTGCCTCATGAAAAAAAAAACATCTTTGGGATAACTATGACTTGGATGACTGAGAATCTCCATAGACACCTTGCATTTCTTCATTATTTTCATTTCAAATTACAGCTCTTTATTTGGTAAGATATTAAGAAAGAAACTATGAATAATCTTGCATATCCTTTTTGATGCTATAGGTGAACTGTGGTAGATATGAAAAATACATTCAGTTCCAAATATTTGCAAGAGAAAACAAGGGAAAGGGACAAAGAAAGAGTGATTAAGATAAAAAAATATTAAAAGCAGCCAGCTGGCTTTCATGACAAAGGTGAGACTTGAACTCATGGCCTCTTGTTTTAACAGTTTAAATAGTTGACATCCTCTGCCTAACAGTAAGATGAGCTGGGAGATCATAGGAACATCTCCTCCTATACACAATATAACAAGCTGGAGAATTCCAGAGCCTATCTCTCCACTGTCATAACTGTTTGCATCTCACAATCTCAAGATGTTGAGGGTTTCTCTCACTTCCACAGATTGTTACTCCACCATGAAACATTTCAACAGTCTGACAGTTGGTGCTTTTGATTTGACAATTGCAGACAGCAATGGAACAGCAACATTTGAAAAAGTACAATTTATCTTTTCAATTATTTTTGTGAAATCAAGTGACAGAGACTAGTTATGGCAAAAACACTTAAATGAATATGATACCTAACTTTCCTACAAATAATGTTGTATGGGACAAACATGGTCATCTGAGCTGACTTCTAGACTGGTGACTCCATGAAGCGAAATAAACAAAGGCGAGACGGGAGGTTTTTTTAATCACCAGCAAAATGAGGAAACATGCTGAAGGGTGCACAATGGCATCTACTCACTAATATTATGCCTGAGTTGGGTTAGTAAAAGTTTCCTGTTGCAAGCAAGGGGTTGTTTTACCTCAGCACAATGACCAAGATGCTACATCAGCACCTTTTTAAAGTATTACTTACCACTTTGCTCTGATGGAAAAGGCAGCATCCACACAGGTGAATCTGATCCACCTAGGCACAAACAGGCAAAACCAGGTGCTCCTACATGTTTCTGGATATTATGGCAGTAATAAAACATGATCATAAGGCCCAAATTAGCCTTCCATCCTAAAGTCTGCTCCCTCTCAAGTTTCTGTTTTGTTAGTCATGCACGTGGTTGTCTTCAAGTTGGAAGCTTTTAGAATTCAGACATTTTCTCATTTCTTCTGTACTCCAGTGGTGGAGGAAACCTCTGAAATGAGACTATAATGAGTAGGAGGAAAAACTTTGGATTCTCAGTATCTCAATGCTCTAAAATTAATTCACACCACCATTAATTGGGGCAGGGGTATATATGTTACAGTGTTGTGTCAGCATTGTAATGCAAGAGCTCAGTTTTAGCCTGAATCTTCCCAGTGGACATGTAGAGACTTAACTGCTCTGGTCAGTGTTTCATGCCAAAAAGATGGAAAAGATTAACTGAGTGTTATCCTTCTACCCTATTCTGTTTTTAAACATAAATGAATTGCTAGAGAAGCCTAGTAACAACTGGGTTGCTCTAAGCATTCCACCTCTCTTGTCCTATTTTTCACAAAGAGGGTTAGTATGTCCCTTGGCTCCATCTGAAGTGAAGTCAATCTCAAATGGGCCATAAGGGTTTTCTGTTTACTTTTATGAAAGAAACAACAGCAGCAGCAAACCAATAGAATGTCGGGATGTTAAAGCAGCAGTTGGGAGAATGTCAAACATGACTGCTCTCCATTTGACTGACTCATTCTTTAGGGTACACTGTAGCTTGGGGATGACTTATTTGCCCTGGGCAGTAGCTGCCTTAGTCATGTTGTCTGAAAAAGGCACTGGGTGACTTTTGACAAAATGGTATCTTCTAGATTTCCATATTTTAGAGTAGTAATTCTCAGCTTTAGCAACATTAAGACATGTGGACATCAACTTCCAGGATGGTCCAGCCAGCATGCTTTAGAGCAGGGTATCAAACTGGTGGCCCATGGGCCGGATGCGTCACACACAGGCCATGCCCACCCCGGCTCTGCAAAGGCAAAAAACGTCACAATACATCATGATATGTCACATGACACGATCAAGTTTGACACCTGTGCTTTAGAGGATTGTTGAAAGGGTGGGAGGGACTCTATATATGAGTTAGGGCACTATCCAGAAGTATAGAGATCATATGTTTAAAGGTTGCTTAGTCTAGGATGATGTGTATCTTCTGCTACTAGTTAGACTGGATATTTGAGCATTGCAAACCTTACACATCTGGAAGGAACCAGGTTGGAGAAGCCATCTATGTATGATGATCTAAGAATGAATCCCTTGACTTAGTGAGAATTACTGATGAACAGGATTCAACTAGAAAGGTGATTGGGTACATTTGTTCCCCCTGAGTTCAGTCTGACTCAGTCCCAAGGAAGTGCGTATCCTAAGGAAGCACAAATCTGTAAAATCTGATTAATATCAATTTACCACTAGTGGTAAAATATGAAAGCATTATTCTATCTATAAATGTACTGAACAGATTACAAAACAACACAGATAAGAAATTTCAAATAAGGATTACTAGTGAACTGTCCCATGCACACAAATTATTTTATAGGCAGCAAGGCAATCATCAAAATGTAAACAGTATGAATTAATATACAATAGAAGATATATGTCTCTCTTATAGCTCAATATGGCTCATTCTGGATTATCCTGCAGTTGAGAATGGCATGAGAAACATTCTGCTCTAATTTCTTCTTAACTGTTCAGTAGATGGTAGGCAGTTGCTTTACGTGAGATTAATATCAGGTTTATTAGAATTTAACTCCAAAAATCCAGATGACCTTTAAATATATATATTATCTGAATTGCTTGCTGCCATCTGGATTTTTGCACTTTAGGTATGATAACCCTAGGTTTATATCAGACAAGGATTTTATATTAAGGCCACAATGTGAAGTTTTCTGTTTAACAAAATATAATGCAGAATGTATTTCAATATTTTCAAGCAGTACAAGCAATTCAACTAAATACAGCAGTAAATAATTTCACGGATTCTATCAGCCCACATATTTAAACAGAAAATTAGAGGGGAGAGAAATAAGCAGACAAAACTTTTTTTTCTAGCATTATTGAATAGTTAATATCCAATTAAATTTTATGACTTTGATCTAGAGATCCCAGAAGTGGAAGCTCATCTTTAAAAAAAAAAAAGAGTTACTATCATCATAGAGCCCTCTCCAATCTACCCAAAAGGTAAGCTAGACCCTCTTTTCAAGTAGTAGTTTTCCCTATAAATATGGAACAAAAGGAAACTGAAAAAAATCTTATTCCACCAGATGGTGTTTTTGCTATATTGTCTAGCCTTTCTCTAAGGTAATACTATTTTAATATAATAAAAGAGGAAATTTCTTTTAAAAAATCAGTAGTGTTCCAAGTGCTATGATTTGTAGAAGATTGTCTTATTTCAATATAAGCACAAATAGGATTCAGCTGCAAATAAACAGCAGTGGTCAGATTGCACAGTCATGTAACTATGTCTCAGAGAGGAGAGAGATCCATTTTAAAGTTTATGTACTGTATATCTAAGTGTCTAGCAGGAAGTCATCAGATCAGGGTACTGCCACAGGGGGTCCTCGCTTCACTCAAGTATCAGTAACACTTGTGTGATCTCATACTGTCCATGGTTGTTGAGCTGACTTGATTCTGACTCAGCTACAGTATATTTAAGACACCTCTGATCTTTTGGGGATGCTATTTTTGTTTGTTTGAATGCTGTGACTTTATAGAGTTTAGTTCTTCATTTGGAAAACTGTTTCTTTCTATGTCTTGGCTCCTATATTTTGTCTAGACTGCTGTGATCTTAGCAGGTCTTTCAAAGAAAGAGGTGGCTTAACTATAGTTCTGAATTATAGCTACAGCACACGTTTTATTCTTTAATGCACTTAATCATATAAATGCATAGAATCCAAAGTAAGAAACTGAATATAGAAACAGGGTAGCTGCAAGCAATTTATTACATTTGGAGTTGGACTGAGAGGATTTCTGACAGTTTGGGCAAGGTCTGTGAATCAATGATGTTCTTTACTCTTTCTCCCCCCGCCCCCCCAGCATTGTGAGATTAGTAGCATGTGGGTCATCTTTTTTTTTTTCTACATAGAACACATTACAAGGAAAACTTGCAGATGTCTATGATTTTGCAAACAAGATACTTACACTAAGCCTGCAATGTAAAGAAAAGGACTGTGTAGCATCTCTTATTTAAAGCAAACAGCTCCTGCAACTGCCTGCAACACCTTAAAGCAGCCACCACTCTTCCCACAACTGTGCAGCTGTCTGATGCTGGGAAAAGAATGGTTTGCTTGGAGTAATCACAGCCAGATGCCATCCTAGCAGTTCTGAAGTACTGCAGAGCCTTAATGGAAGTATAGAGCATTGTGCAGAGAATCAGAAAGTCAACATGGTAGTTGTAAGTACCCAATCAAACCAGTGGTGGAATTCAAATACCTGAACAACCGATTCTCTGTGTGGACGCACTTCTGGTGGGCCATTTTGGGCCTGGGAGGCCTCCCCGGCTCAGAATGGACTTCCGGAAGTGGCGTCCACACACTTCCAACGGTCTGTTCTGGGCCTTGCAAAAAAAGGCTAAGGCATCAGCTAGTTCACTGAAGTCAACAAAAAATTAGCTACCGGTTTTACTGAACCGGTGTGAACCAGCTGAATCCCACCACTGAATCAAACCCTTGTTCTCTTTTATTGCACTGCACATGGCATGCATGTGAAAAAGGAGCAGGGCTTTAGTCACAGGGCCATGGTTACCATCTTGATTTTTTTGATCCCTGGTGGAGAGAGGGATGCCATCATGTTTGAACTATATAACCTTGCCTATGTATGATCTTCATGGAAGCAAATCCATATTTTTTTTAAATCAACTTTTCCAGTGGATACATTTCTAGGAACTGTTTTTTTGGAATTGCTCATACAAAGAATATTTACCCTTTTAGGTAAATGAACTGATTGTGCTAACCAAAGGTCACCTAAATTAATCATTTAAGCATCTGGCAACATTGTTTAGTAAAGTAATCTTTGGGCTAAGGTTTAAGTACTCCTAATCTATCTTCTTACTCTGAATTTCTAACCCTTCTCACGTATTTTCCTTTGCTTCCATTTCCCCATTGCCTCCTATATGTTTATTGAAGGAATTCCTTGCTAAGCCTGCAAGGATTAGATAATTACTGTGGATTAAAAACATGAGCTTCAGCAAGCAAAATCACGTGCAAATTTAATCCTCAGTAGATCAAAAACTTCAAAAATAATTTAAAGAAGAAATGAAAGAACGAATGTTGTCATGTCAGGAAAGAAGTCAAAATAACGGTCTTAGAATAAACCTTTTTGATGAGTCTCATAAACAGTTTCTACTTAATTTCATCTTCTATTACTTTCTCCTTTTTTGCATATATGAATCACAGTAGCATGCATATGCAATTCTAAGAAGGGAGATGGCCGAAGAGGAAGTGATGTTAGGGATACTGACATTCTTTTTTCTAAGCAAAACAAGAGTATCTTGAAATGGAACTGCTGTTATTAACAGCAAACTGATGCAACCTGATTTGGAGGGGGGGAGGGGAGGGAAAAAATCTTTTAAGACTTGGTTGCTTTATGTGACATGAATGACTGATGCAGTGAACATCAGAAAATTGTGGGCGATCTTTATGGTTTGTGCAATTCATAGCAGGTGGCTTTGTCTAACTTCCTGTGGGAAAAATCTTAGCACATATTTAAGTTCTATGGCAGTATTTTAAGGCCAAGGTTCTGGTGAAAAACAGAGTTATTAATGGCTAGTCAGGATAGATGGTTCATACTACTATGATGATTACTATCAGAAGGTATATGCTAAGGGAAGATAAACAGCAAAAAGTGCTTGTATTTGTGAAGCTGTGTAAGATTGTAGGCTTTTGTGGAAACAGACTAGTTACCTGGAAATAGAAACAATTTTTAAATCTCTTTATGGCCAGATTAAAGAAGAGAAAGGGCTCATACAAGTTAAAGCCTTATGCTTATAATGCAAAATCAGAATTTGGTGTTGTGATTGAGCCAGGCCAATATGTAAACAAGGCTACTTTGTACTGGAAATATTTATCCCTTAGTTTCCCAGTACTGTAGCGTGGTAATCTTCATATAAAACACTGGTTGTTTCATATTAACTTGCTTATAGTTGATATAAATTAACTAAACTGATTTTGAACAACACACTGAAGTTAAAGGGTAACTAAGCACAGCACAATAGAATAAAATAGACTTAGGTAGTAAAGGGTGTAGTACAATCACAACTCTTGAGTTCTGGATGTCTAATTTTGCAACCACTGGAGAGAGAAATACACTATGCCCTTTAGCCCTCTTTTCCTAAAACTGACTCTTCCAGAGGGTAATGGACTTCTCATTACTTAGGGTGAAAATTAAAGGTGAAAATGAAGTGGAAGGGTAGACATTCTGGTGCCCTTCATATATTTGGATTATAGTTCTCACACACTCCAGCTTGCCAAGTTGCCACGTAGCATCTGTCTGTCTGTCCAGGAAATCCTAAGCAGGCTTCTCTAGACTGCAGTGATCACACAGTAGTAAAGACAATAAAACTCATCCTGGAACTGCAACTTTTTATCAGCCTTCTGTAAATATTGCAGTCCCCAAAAAGTCTCCAATGGATTTATAAACAATCCATTTATATGAACTTGGCCTTGGATTCCATTTCCAGATTCACAAAACATTAGTTGGTAGAATAAGATGTAGCATTGCAGCATACTTAAAAAAAAATTAAAACAAAAACAACTGTCCCATCCCTTTCTTTCATTCCTCTATCATTATTTAGGCTAACTGAATGAGATATAGTCATAACTACTTCTTCCAGATAGTGTGGTTTAAAAAAATAGCAGCAAAATAACTATGGAAAGAAATGTCCCATCCCATTCTCTGTTTCTTCCATTATTATTTTAGCTAATATTTATTTAAATTTATTATAGCCACCCACTCCCATAAGCTGTGTTCATGATCTCCCTATCCCAACAATCCTTCACCATAGAAATACTGAGAATATTTTAACTAATAAAGCTTCTGGTATATTTATATGACAGGAAGAAACAGAATTGGAGAGGGTGGATTAGTTCTGAAAACTAAGGTAAATGCTATGAATTTTATAAAGGGAAATCTATGCAGAACACACATTTGTTAGCATTTTCACTTAAGATAACCAGATGTAGTAATTTTTGCCAAGCGTTTCAGTCATGGTTTTCTGACATACATACAAGTCTAAAATATCATGCACATACACAAACATCTTTTCCCCTGGGTTTTGGTGCCAATTTTGAATTGCTCTCCAAATATTCCAGCTTTCTCAGAAGTTTTTTTTTTAAGTTTTTTGTTATATTTGTTCTTTATAAACTGAACTGAAATGTTGAGCTATACAACAACATTTGTTTATTTACTGTATATTCTTCTTTCTGTAATGGAATCCTCAATCTTATAACAAAGTCCTACACCCTTCTGGCTTTTTTCCTTGCAAATATAAAATATTGGCTCCTCCTTCTATTTAGTTATTAGTAGCATGTTTTGTTATGATTAATGTTTGTATATCAACACTGTAGGGCCCAGTCAAAGTGATTGCTATTGGATTAGCTGAAGCCAAAATTTAGGCCCTATTCTACTAACATGTGTGCCCAACTACAGCTGGAGAAAGCTACATGTCTGGGTATCTGTGAGCTGATGGTTTCTCTTGGGCTCAGACAACTATTTGATCAACCTCTCATCTTCCCCGTGGTAAGCAATCACACAACTGGATGCCTATGCGACTGATTCTAGCATGGAGTCCTCTGCTTCTTTTCATAACTCTTTGCTTTCAGACTCAGAATGCCCAATAAGAATCTGCTGCATGACTCATGGTGAGCACCGCTCACGGGCAATATGGGTTAAGACTGAACTTTAGATTAAGTCTGGAAGAGATGCTTTGAAAGGCTTGACAACTTAAGTGTATCATCTTGTGTGTGACTCATTAAAGCACCCCCCTGTGCTTCCAAGGACCGATGGATTCAACATAAGCCTCTCTGCAGCAGCCACACAATTTTAGAAAATGATGAAATTGTTTTAGTGAGTCAAATGGATGCTGTGTTTCCAGTCCCATATCTTCTTCACAGTCCTAGCATGATTAGGGGAGCTGCTTTTGATCTTGAGGAGCAATGAGAGATATGTCACTGAGAATATAAGACTGCTATAGAAAGAATGGATTATTCATCCCATTCAAGCCCTACCTGGCTGTTGTAAGCATTCACCCCTTCCTGTATCAAATATCTTCTTTCCAAGTATTTATTTATTTGCAAATTTTATGTATTCATTATTTTGCTGGAGCTATTCATGAAATGTGCTAGGCAGGATTGTTATTGAATGCTCCCCAGCATCATCAAGAAAAAATGACAGATTGGTGCATGGCATGGGGAATGTGTTGCATGAATCAGACTGTCAGGACATATTAGGATGTTGTTCTGCCTCTTGTGGGTCTTGTCCCTGTCTACAATTGGCTGAAGTAAATCCATAGATTTACTGTAGATTAACATGGCTGTCCTTCTACAGTGTCTACAATGAGAGGCACCAGGTTCATCTGGAAGCAGTAGAAAACTATAAAAACTACCAAGGAACTGACACTGTTACAAATAGGCATTATTTTTATGACCAAACGAAAAAAAAACCCGAGTCAGTTTGTTCTGGTGGTTAAGTCACTAGGCTAAAAACCAGAAGAGTATGAGTTCTAGACTTGCCTTATGCAGAAAGCCAGCTGGATGACCTTGGGCAAGTCCCTCTCTCGCAACTGTACTCGTCTTACAGGATTGTGAGGAAAATGAGAGGAAGAAGGAATACTGGATATGTTCGGCACCTTGAGTTATAAAAAAATAATAATAAAAACAGGATAAAAACAGCTTGGCATAATTCCTGAAGAACCCTTTGTAGTGTACATCTCTGTCCTTTCTTTTTTCTTTTTCACATTGTACCACTTTGCAGTTCATCATTTCACGTACTGAATTATTGCAATCAAATGGTCAGAGAGTCAAAGCATATTTGCCGCAAAGAAAGGCTAATGTGCTGAGGAATTTGTGATTAGGAAAAAAAAAATAAAGACAAAGATGGAAAGTATAGAGATTCATAAAAGGATTCATGCTGTAGAGAAAAGAGACTGGTGATAAAAATGTCTTCTTTCATTGTACTTCAGTTCAGGGTCATCCAATTAAATTGGGAGAATATTAAAGATCAACTAAAGAAAAGACTCCTCTGAACAGCACAGAATTAATTCATTAATTCAGACATGTAAATGTAATGAAGTCAAATTTAGTTTTTACCTGTTTGGCTCCACCTATTTCTTTCTCTTTCTCCCACTGTATTATTTGAAAAGTAGTTGCTTTGTATATTCATCTGTAGTCCTCAGCCTGAAAAAGTTATTCATTCCTGACCTATATGCAAATATCAGGTTAGACACTTTGAGTAAATGATTAAAAATTGCTAGGAAGAAACAGTAGGCAGGAATATTGTATCAAGATCTACTTTTGGACTTCCCACAAACACATAAGTGGTCAGAATAGGAATAATGATGCTACAGTAGCCTTGGGCCAATTCAGAAGGTTTCTAATACAGGTAGTCCTTGACTTACAACAGTTCATTTAGTGACTGTTCAAAGTTACAACAGCACTAAAAAGATGACTTAAGACTGTTTTTCATACTTATGACCATTGCAGCATCCCCATAGTCAAATTTGGATGCTTAGCAACTGACTCATGCTTATGATGGTTGCAGTGTCCTGGAGATCATGTGATCCCCTTTTGCGACTTTCTGACAAGCAAAGTCAATGAGGAAGGCAGATTCACTTAACAACTGTGTTACTCACTAAACAATTACAGCGATTCATTTAACAACAGTGGCAAGATAGGTCATAAATTTGGGAAAATTCACTTAACAAATGTTTCACTTAGCAACAGAAATTTTTGGCTCAATTGTGGTCGTAAGTCAAAAACTACTTGAAATCCTATAAATTAACTTGGAAAATGTTACTTGAATATAAAACCAATAAACGTGTCATCCTTCAGACATTGTCAATTTAAAATTCTATCCCCACTGACTGTTTGCCTTATTAAAAAAGGAAGATAGACATTACAGTACAAAAAAATTGGAAGGTCATAGGTCTCCCAGTTCTATTATAACATTTGTTTCTAAATCATATCATTTGGGAAAAATAATCTCAGATAATTAAGACGGAATTATTTTTTCCTCAAAATTGTTTGGCAGATGCATGTAGTTCTTTTCAGAAGATTCAGCCTCTTCCAAAAATTATTTTTATTTTTGGTTGTACAGAGCTGAATCAAAGCAACTGAGGGAGAAATTAATCAATATAGTTCTTCCTAAGGATATCCAAAAATACAGACATAATTACAAGACACAAAAGAAGAAAAAAATTCCTGAACTTGATCGTTATTTCACTGAGTATTAAAAGATGTGTATTATGTCTTTTTCCTCAGTATTATTGGAAGTCCTTTTTGTATAAAATTTCCCATCCTCTATCAGTGAAGCTTATATAATGGTGATTGATTTTTGAAGACAGTAAGGATAAAGATCCTACAACTGCTGACCAATATTTTTGTAAAGTATTGATACAAAAATATTGACAGTAATTCTGGCACAAAGATTACAGATATTTAATTATCCATCCTACACAATCTTTAGAAAGGGTAAACAAATGACTGATTTTTTTTAAAAAATGTACCTTTTTGAGCATAGCATACAAAATGAGAACCATTGAAAAATTTAAATCCTAACATATCCAATTTTATATCATACAGAATAATAGTCTGATTCTTTTAGTGGTTATTTGAAATTCCACATTACTATTGGTCTTATAGAGAAGATTTCCAGTATTAACCTATCTGGTTATTTCCCCCATATCTGACAACTGAATATCTAATTATATGCATTCTTTTCTTTTTTTAATGTACATCAAATCCAGTCCTGTAATGTAACATATTCTGCTAGTCTAGCTGGAATGTTATTGAATGTTTGAAATCATAACACATAGTATATAATATTTGATTTTATAGTTTTATTTATATTTATAATAAACATTATATTTTATTTGTATTCATTAATTTATAATGTATTTTATATAAAAATATGTAAATTTATATTCACCAATACAGCTACAGACTATAATATTTGAAAGTGGTAATTCTCCTTTTATATTGCTTAAATAAGTCACAAGACAATGTACCAAAATAAGAAAATGAAATATATAGCAATCATAAAAAGCCCTCCACCCACTATAAAATCCATAAGCTAACAAAATCTATAACCAAAATAAAATTTAACCATAATAACAGTTTAAACAACAGTCTAATACATTCACTAATACCCACGAACCTATGAAAACAGGATTATTCTAAGAGTCTATAAAATACCTGCAGGATAGTAGCCAAATGAACCTCAGAGAATAAATTTTGCTCCAGTGTTGGGGCCTCTACTAAGAAGGTTTGCCTCTGAGGCCTATTTAAATATCCTATCTTGAAATGATAACACATAATTGACTACTAAACCCCAGACAGGAGAGATGAACCTGCAAGTAAAATGGGAGTCAAATCCACTTAGGGCTTTATGCAACAAATACTCATACAATGTTATGTGTTCCATCAGTCAGGAACTATACCTGACAGACCAAAAGGGGTGGACCTTCTCTGCTGTGGCACCCTCCTTTTGGAACATTCGCTCCCACAAAGTGAGGTTGTCTCCATCCCTATCTATTTTCCAGAAGTTCCTCAACACCCTGGTTATGTCATCTGGTGGGGGGTGGGGGTGGGGTGTCTTAGAGGAATGGTGAAATCTTGAGGTGGCTCCCTTGTTTATCTAATCTCTTGTGTGTTTTATGCTTTATTAATTTTTTAATTTGACTGTTTTTGACATTTTTATTATTTTTTATATTTTTGCTGTATGCCATTCAGGATCACTTCTTGTGAAATGGAAGACCATAAATTAGATAGATACCATAGATAGATAGATAGATAGATAGATAGATAGATAGATAGATAGATAGATAGATAGATAGATGATTGATAGATAGATAGATAGATAGATAGATAGATAGATAGATAGATAGATAGATAGATAGATAGATAGATAGATAGAAGAAATATATCACCAGATTTGAAATATAACCTTTCAAGATGGGGTGTAAATATGGCTGGGGGTGCTATATCTGACTTGACTCATTATACTGAAGTAATGTTTCATAATGACTAAGGTACCCTATCTGATAGTCCGGTGACCATGCTTTTGGGGAATGACACTAGTTGTCTAACACAGCTGGAAGAAGTGAGGCTAGATGTGGCTGCCTTATGCTTTTTATTAGGTTGCCATCTTCAGAGGGCTAGTTTTGAATGGTTCCCCAGTTAATAGAACCCAGATATGATGGGATTATTGAATTCTACCAGCCTCATCTCTTTGCTGTCTCAAAATTAAAGAGCCAGGACTGAAAAACTAAGAGCACCAGTTTAATTCTAGTAGTAATCATAGACCTGGTGAAATCTGAGATCAGGAAGTGTTATTTGGCCATTTCTCAAAACTACAAGGTGCATTGTTATTTTCAGTTCTTTATTTACATCTTATTAACTATGGTGTAGTTGTTTGCTCTTTGATTGACTCCCTTTCTTCTGTTGCACTGCTGTAAAACCTCACTGCATCCTCTTCTGTGGAGATCACAACACATAATCTAATTAAAAGACTCAGTGGGGACGTGGTCTTCCTAGTCCTCTTGTCCTCCAAGCGGTGGTGGATAAAGATAACAGCTGGACAAAATGATTGTTGTTTCTCCAGGGCTGCTCCAAATGAAAAGCTAATTGTCAGTCAGCGATGGGCTCCGGTGCGGTTACGCGTTGGATAAGAAGAATTGAGTGGCTGAGAGATTCATTCACCGATTCATTCATTCACTGAAAGAGTGGGAGGGAGGTAGATCTTAAAGGGAGAGTAGTAGAAAGTAGTGCTGAACCCTCCTGTAAGTGTAAAAGAAACGTAAAAGAAAAGAAGGAGTGGGGAAAATCAGTTAGCCAAGCCACTTTGAGGAAAAGGAGTTAAAGGGCGCGACTGACAATTCTGCGCAGGAAAGGGTTAACCACATCCTCCTGGTAAAGTTTAAATGTAAATAGGGAGCAGCTGCTACTGCTCTTCTCCGGCTGAGGCTGGCCCACTGGAGCTTTTGATTGGCCTTCAATGACATCACTCGCTCCGCAGGTTATAACACAGAAAGCCCGAAGCGACTGCGACCAAACCAACCCTTAAGAGATGAGAGGGCAGCCAACGGCTCCGCCCACTTACTCATTCGCTCCCAATCATTGGCATCTCCGCGAGAGGCGGAAAAAATAGCCTCCAGGGGAGAACGCCTATTGGGTGAAGGCCCCGTCGATCCCTTCTATCGCCTCGGCCCCTTTCGAACCTTACATTTACTGGGTAGCAAAAGAGAAAGTAAGTATGTTGCAGCTGGAGATCAATGAAGCTAAGTGAATGGTGTACATAAATCGATCGCCGCAGCCGCGCGCCAGGTGCTGAAGGATACCCATTCATTTATGCAGTAAGTAGATGACTTTCTTTCAGACGGGAGAGGAGCTGTGTCCGTGTGTTTATGTAGACAACAGAGGAGCTTCGAAAAGAGTTTTTTTTTTTTTCCTTTTCTTTAAAGAGAGAGAGAGAGAGTTTGGGTCGATAAAAATGAGACCGCTGCCTCTCTTCCTAACCCCCCACCTGCCCCTTGTCGTCGTTTGTGGGTTTTTCTCTAGCGGATGTTCACCAAATGAGTCGGATGAAAGCGAGCGGTTCTCGTTTGGGATTACTGCAGTATATGGCGGGGGGGGGGGGATCGGGGTGCATAAGAGGCATCCAGCTTCAGCATCCTTCGTATATACACTGGGTGGGGTGGGGGACGTCTTCTCTTTCCTGGGACCTGTGGAACTATTAGATGAGCCCGAGGACAAGGAGTAGTTGTTATTGTGGGCTGCGCTTTGCTTCAATCGCAACACTGACTTCGCAGTTTGGCTGGAAAGAAAAACTGCCTCTGCTGCAGAGACGCAGGTCTTCCCGAATAGCTTTGCATAGGGGGGGGGGGAGAGAGAGAAAGGATTATCTTTGGCTCCCCAATATGTTCTTAAGATGTTTTTAAACCCTCTCGCATT
>NW_015386365.1:376760-382616 GCF_001527695.2 Protobothrops mucrosquamatus | reverse complement strand
AAAAAAAATCATCTTTCGTTTCAATATTTGTTTTCATTGCTAGACAGTATATTGGTGCATCCTCTCTGCTTCCTTGGCAATTTTGAAAATGTCTTCTTAAAAAAAAGTTGCAACATTTCTTCCATGCTCAGATTTATTTTTCCTGTTTTCTTGAGATGTTATAATAGCTTTTGACTATTTCATTTATGGATTGTGTAGAAGAAAGCCTGGGATCTTTTGTGTAATCTTTCTTTCCTTTTAGAGCAACTTTGTAGGAGTTGTCTGCTACCTGCTCCACAGACACTGTGGTAGGTTGTCTACCACAGTAAGATGTGTTAGGTTAATTCGTTTGCCAAACTTCTATTTTTTTGCTCTTTAATATGGCTGTGTAGATTACCCAATCAAAATAACAGATGATAAATTTGAAGCAAAAAAAAAAGATTGATTTTTCATCTTTTTCTAATGAATGAGAGAGCAAGAAGTGATCATGGCTGGATTACTTTCAAGCAAAAAGTAACCTATTCAGTAACTTCATTGGTATCTGAATCTTACTATTTATTCTCAGACACATGCATTCATAATATTACCCTTAAAGTTTAAATGTGAGATAAAGGGGATATTCTGTAGCAAATGCCACCATTGTGCCCACATGAAAGTAGTACACATAAAATCTTAAGTTTGCAAAGAATTATATTCTGTCACTTCTGCAGTTCCATAAAGGATTGGGCTGAAGGATTTTCTGATTCATTTACACTCTTGCTTCTAACTTAGCTAAACAGTAACTCATCTTTAGTTTTCCACTATTTCTTTGCTAATTGATTGCAGTTGCTAATGGTTTTCTTTACTTTTACCAATTCCAAACAGCTCTTGGAATGATCATTGTTAAAGGAGGTTCCCACACAAGTCTAAGAACGAACGCTTGTCCATCACAGTATAACTTACCTTTTCTCCTTTTCTTTTGTTTTTAACAGAGAGCGCTTGAGTTCCTTTGGCTTCCCATTCTCAGCCTCCTCATGCCTCCTTCTCCACTAGACGACAGGGTTGTAGTGGCACTCTCCAGGCCTGTAAGACCTCAGGATCTCAATCTTTGCTTAGATTCCAGCTACCTTGACTCTGCTTCCTCTGCCAGTGAAAGCCCTGTGAGTCTCCTCAGCACGGCTGTTGTGTCCATCAAGGCTGCTAATCTGACGTATATGCCCTCATCCAACGGCTCTGCCCGCTCCTTGAGTTGTGGATGCAGCAGTGCCAGTTGCTGCACTGTGGCAACATACGACAAGGACAATCAGGCCCAAACCCAAGCCAGCAGCAGCAGCATCTCTGCCAGCATAGGAACCTTGACTACTTGCTCAGCAAACCAAATGGTCAACAACAATGAGAACATTAGCCCTTTGAGTCCATCAGGTGGTGTGGGGAGTCCAGTCTCAGGTCCAACAAAGCAACTGGCAAGCATCAAAATCATCCATCCCAATGACCTGGCAAAAAAGATGACCAAATGCAACAAAAGCCACCAAGGCCCAGTCATCATTGATTGCCGGCCTTTCATGGAGTACAACAAAAGCCACATCCAAGGGGCTGTTCATATCAATTGCTCTGATAAGATCAGTAGGAGAAGGCTTCAGCAGGGCAAGATCACTGTCTTGGACTTGATCTCTTGCAGAGAAGGCAAGGACTCCTTTAAAAGAATCTTTTCCAAAGAAATAGTTGTTTATGATGAAAATACTAACGAGCCAAGCAGAGTCATGCCTTCACAGCCATTGCACATAGTGCTAGAGTCTCTCAAGAGGGAAGGCAAGGAACCGCTGGTTCTCAAAGGTATTTATAACTGCTATTCTGCTTTTTTCCCCCTCCTCTGGATCCAATTGAACTTGGGCAAGATCTGAGCCAAGTTAAATTTGACTGGGTTACCCATTCCTACACACATGTACTGTTGCTTACTTTCTTTTGAACAGAGTGGTGTTTAGAGGAGGTCACACCAATTCAGAAATCTTCTAGAGTTTCTGTGTTTCATGGGAGAGGGAAAAGTACAAACCATATAAAACTACTATTTAATAATAGTTTTCTGTGGTACTGTTAATAGAAAGGATCCCCAGCAGGATTCCATCTAAAGATCTCAAAGCACAGCTGTTTCATCATTTCTGGAGCTCCCAGTTGTTGGGAAGAGGAACTGTTGCACATGGCAGGGACAAAAGAGGAAGTTCAGGCCACTCATACTTCCTTTGGGGGTAATTTTTCCTCTTGGCTTCTGAAAGGCTCATAGCATGTTAGTGATCTAAAAGAGTTTATTTTTTTAAAACTCTAAAGTACTTTATTAAACCAGCGATTTAATGGCTTGGCATTCAAAATACATATAAAGATACATACCCTAAGCTCCCTTACAGTTTAGTGATGTATACATGCCTCAAAATGATTTGAAATAAATACTTCAGACCTGAAATAACTGCAGATCCTCTCCTGCTATTCATTAAAGTAGCCCAATTTTTTTTAGGCTTCTGTGAAACCTGAACAACAACAACAAAATGCTGCTGCTTTAAGAGTTGCATTAATCAGTTGGTTTCTTAAAATATTGGCACTTTTTCTCAGATTTGGGCAGAGGCCTGAAATTTTTTTAATAAATAGAGAGATGTTGTACTTATTTGATATCTGCACACACTGTATGTGTGTGTTTGTGCACATACATATGCACATACACATAGGCTTGGTTATTGACTCAGTCATATAATAGAAAATACCTGGTAATTAGTTACTTCCATGCTTATTAACTAAAATCATAATTTTAAAAAATATTCTGTTGCTTGTTTTTATAACATATGGTAGCACAAATGCTAACTTGGGCTGTATTGGAGTATTGTACTTTATAATCATCATGTCCTTTTTGTCATAAGCAATCGGAGTAGTTTCTAGGCAAAAATAAAACTACAAAATATAAATCCATCCCAAACAATATTAAAATTGTGTGGTTTCGTGTCTGGTTCCTTCAGTAATTTATTCACAATATTTATAACTCACAACATGATAGAGAAGGAGGAAATGTTCTTAAGGAAACCTTTGCAAAATATACACATCATTCATGTTTTGAAATCTGATTTCAAGAAGCTGGACTTGGGAGTAATAAGTACTTCAAAAGCCTGTCTCTTGGGCTTCCATTCTACATGATTTTATTGGCAGGAGTGCACAATAGAATCTTCAAAGCATATAGGAATCAATGAATTACTTCTTATAGGCTGATCTGGACTAGATAGGTCTAAGCCCGTGGTGGCGAACCTATGGCACGCGTGCTACAGGTGGCACGCAGAGCCCTCTCTGTGGGCATGCGCGCCATTGCCCCAGTCCTAGGCCTTCAGCTGGGTTTTATAAAACCTTTTCGCTTTAGGCCTCCACCGCCGTGTGCAAAAAAAAAAGGTTTAATCAACAATCAATTTCAACTTCTCGCGGGGAAAAAAAAGATCTCGCAAAGTTGGAATTGATTGAACTTTTTAGTCCCACCCAGTCTGCCGTTATCACCGAAGCCACACCCATCCAATGGGCCACGCCCACTCGGCACCCGATGATACATAAGTGGGTTTTGGGTTGCAGTTTGGGCACTCGGTCTCTAAAAGGTTCGCCATCACTGGTCTAAACTGAGCAGTTTTGAAATCAAACTGCAGTTTATTAGAATATTGTCATGGTTATTGTAAATGTATTCACTTGAAAAATATTGCTTTTAATGAGGCAGGCTCTTTCATAAGTTGCATTCAGACCACACCAGTTATAATGAAGTCACTTTAAAATTAATGGGATTTACAATCCCCAAACAAATCAGAATTGTGAAATTGTGAAATTCAGCATTTCTAATGAAACGAATAGCAGTAAACTTTCAAATAACTTAAGCAGCTTTGAAGCAGGAGATTAAAGTAGAAGTTGCTTTTTGCATTATAGTGCATCTTCCAAAGCCCAAAAGAAAGCAAGCAAACAAACTATGTTGTTTATTAATATAAAAAAGAGAAGTAATTGTTAACTGAAGTTTCATAATTCACTGATGAGGAATGGCATGCTCTAAGTATACAAGGTTTAGTCAAAAGTTCTACTCATTTTAGAATATTTTCAAGAACAAAACAAACTTAGAAAAAGTAGAGAAAAGCTATTTGGCTAAAGAAAATATTAGATGTGCAATTGTGAGAATTTTGCAATTAAACTTCAGAGTAAACTGTCCTTTTGACTGAAAGACATTTTTTTTAAATATAAGAAAGTGTGTGTTTTAATATGTATGATATAACTCTGGGGAATTGAGATTGCAAATTCTATGGGAATTTGATTTCCTTGAGAATCTGTGTAGATAAGGGGGTAATTTGAATTATCATCCTGGAAGGTTAGAGAAAGGTTTGATGGCGATGAATGAATTTACGTAAGACTTCTTCAGTAGCAGTTGCATATATCATCTACCAATAAGTCCCACTGAATGGATGGGCAATGATTTGTAAATAGATATTTTGAGTTTTACTGCTGTTTTGTTTTCTAATGATAGCAACTGAACTTACCAAACCTAGGTTCAGTTCCTCTGCTTCTGACCTCAAGATTTTCAATACTGTCTGCCAGGGTTCTGATGAGGCAGACATCTTCTAAAACATATTGTTTTGGAATTTTGTTTAGTAAAACAGTTGTATTCCAATGGTAGAAAACTTTTTCAGTTACTACAAGTAAAACCCAAGGATGAGATATTCTGCTAATAGATCTTGCACATTTTTCATGAGTTTACTATATGGAAAACTATACAACAGGAATATTGGTTCTTTCACCATTTTTAAGTGTGTGACTCTTAATTATACCTTTACCAATAAGGGCAGCATATTGGTCATATGCATTTAAATCTCCTATGATTTCCCTTTCATTTTTTGTACCTTCAGAATTGGTTCTAGGATGAGACCTTCAGGAAAACATCCTATTGGCTAAGCCCCGTGCACCTTAGCCAGTGGAACGTTATGCTTGTCCCTTTGTAAATAGAGCACTCCTTTGTAAAAAATCATTCAGTTATAATATCTTTGGGAACTATGGCTGCTATTTTACAAACAATTGTATTCTAAGATTTCCACTGGTGTCAGTGGATCATCATTTTGTAGATGAAAACACCTTAATATACCTGTAGTACTGTGTTTTGATGCCAAAGATTACTCTATTTCTAAGTGTGCTTGGGACCTTTAGAATAATACATGTGCCTAGGATTTTTTTTTCAGTTTAGGAAATGAGTTGAAATTATTTTTAGGCAAAAAACAAACAATCCCCCCCCCCCCGAAATCATTCCTGGTAAGCTTCAGGAATTGTTAATGAGGAAAATTGGATTTGATGTTAAAAAACATCAAATTCAATTTTCTGTTACAAACCTGCAGAGATGTACAAGCAGAGCTCACTCTGTTTTCTGTCTTTCCATTGTACAGGAATTATTTGCTAGCTTGACTTCTGAAATGGGAGGTATCTACTAATTATAAAAGGCTTAATAGAAAATACAATTTTAAAAAGTGGCATTTACTGTACTGTGACTTGTAGATTCAAATTGGGATGGACTTTCTTGTCAATTGGAAGGAAGCTAGCTAGTCTTTGACACATCTTCAAACATTAATTCATCTTAAAATGGCCAAGGCAAGGATTGGTAATTTTTTAATTTATTTATTTATTTATTTATTTAATTTAATTTATATGCCGCCCTGCTCCCTGCGGGACTCAGGGCGGCGCACAACATATTTAAAACCAAAGCATATATACAATCCCCCCCTATAAAACCGAATTAAACCAAATTTTAAAGTTGTGTCTTCCAAATTCCTAAAAATGAACCCAGTATAAAATCCTCCCTAGGTCAGGTCCGCTTGCTGAAAGAGCCATGTCTTGAGGGCGCGACGGAAGGTAAGG
>NW_015386365.1:358937-376428 GCF_001527695.2 Protobothrops mucrosquamatus | reverse complement strand
TGATCTCCCCCAGCGGCTTTACATAAATATTGAACAAAAGGGGAGAGAGGACCGACCCCTGAGGCACCCCACAAGTTAGGGGTCTAGGAGTCGACCTCTGTCCCCCTGCCAATACAGACTGCGTACGGTCGGTGAGGAAGGAGGAGAACCACCGCATAACGGTGCCTCCCACTCCTAACTCACCGAGACGCCGCAGCATAATACAAGCTTTAGAGCATTAATTGGGAAAAGGCTATGGGTGTTGCAGAATAATCAAGATGGATACAATCACTAGATGTACCCATCTAGTACAATCACTTTGAAGTCCTTCCATTACCTCCAGATGCTCCTGGAATGGTGAGAAAGGAAGAGGACTAATATTTTGATGCTGTGTACCTAAGGGCAGCATGTTCACAGTCACTTCCCCTCAACCTGAGGCCTTCTAGACATCCCATAGTTTTCAACCATACTGACTAGGGATTTGGGGGACTGGAATCTAAAGCAGTCAGAAAACATTAGAATGGGGAAGCCTGATCTGTATAGAGAGATTGTAATCAAGAGAATGGCATTTGGTCTTGTTCAAGATTTAATTTTGGGGATCTGCAGAAGGGACCAAAGATTAAGGAATGTTAACATTGGTTCTTGCATTTACATACTTTTTAAATCATTTCCACTTTGAAAAAAGGAATGTAGTAAATAAAATATGGAAACAGAATATAGAAAAAAAGGAACATGGAAAACAGTAATTACTCCCTAATCAGCAAATGGAGCTTGTGGTTTCATAATTATGTTAGTCTTAATAATAAAAAATCTCATTAAACATAGTAAACTTTAAATTAATTTTATATGGAGCACAAAAACACTGCTAATCTGCTCTTTTAATTGACAAATGATTATGACAGTCTCAATTTTGATAATTTTTAAAAACCTATGACTGAAGCTCAACTTTTGGTGCTTTCATGGGTCTGCATTTGCAGTTTTATTGTCAAGTGATTTATCATCACCTTCTGGGAAGTTATTCAACTTTTCAGTCTATCCCACAGTTCTGGTATTCCCTGGTGGTGTCCTATCCAGATTACAACTAACCCCAATCTTGCATAGTTTCTTGTTATTTCCATTTCAAGGCATGGTTTCTTATTCTTGAATAATTTTGAAAACCATGAATATTAAACAGAAATATATAATACTTTTAAACACATAATGTTCCATATATTCAGTCCTGAATTTTAGAAGACTGAAGTTGAGTTCACTGTGGTTTCTTGGTGAGTGTATGTTTGTGTATGATGTCTGAGAAATAACCAGGAGTCCAAATTCTTAGAAGTATGGACTCATAGAGAAGCAAAAACTCTGAAGCTTCTCAACCCCTGATATGTGGTAAAAGCATTGTCACATAATCACCCTACAAAACACTGCTATGTCTGTATTCTGAGGCTGGAGTTTAAAATTAGCAAAAACATAAATCTAAAGATGCTTTAGAAAGGAGATTATTTTCACCCTCCTCTTTCCCAATTGCTGGTTGAATCCTTTTTTAAATTTAAAGCAGGAAAAAAAATGTTCCTAATTTCTCTGTATGATGTTCTTTTTTTTTTTTTTTTAAGAACCACAATTCGAAAAAATAGCAAGAGAAGGCCTTTTTTGGAAGTAGGTTTTGGACCATGGATGCATATTATCACAAGGCTCTGCTTCAGCCTCTGTGCTTGCAGTGTGGTTGGAGAGGTGTTTGTTATTCAATTTCACTTGTCAGATGGAATTTTTTCCATCATGCTTCAGTAGCTCTTAATGCCCTGCGTGTGATGCCATTTTTGTTTTTAGATATTGAACTAAAACTGAAGTTGGGCTATGGAGCTGCTCTGCGTTTTATGTTGAGTGAGGCTCTTTCTTGACTGCAATCCAGTCATAATTTATGGCTGGCCCATCTGATCTTCCTGGTTTATGTTTGTAAACATTGGTTGCTAACTGCCCCATCCAAGTTTGTCTCCGCTTCCCCCCCTCCTTGTCTAGGACCATGTTCTCCATGTTTGGTGCTGCCTGTCACGCAGACTGTGCTGTTGCCATTTCAGTGGCTCAGTGTCACACAGAGGAGAAACTGATCAGAGAGATTCTACTGGCCTCCCCCCCGTCTCCCCCCACCTTTCCTGCTTAAGTTACAGGCTTAATTTACAGCTCTGCCTGATGACCTCGATCAAGTATATTTTCACTCTTCTAGGCGTCTGGTGCATTTTGTAGATTTTTTTTTTGTTTAAGTATAATGAAATGCTGGAGCCAGATAGAATGCCAGAATGTTGTAAATATTAAAAGTTTATATTACTGGAATGTACAGATAAAAACTCTTTTTTAGTTATCTGAGCAGAAGTCTACCCTATCTTTACTATAAGAATTTTAGATGT
The DNA here is from genome assembly GCF_001527695.2 of Protobothrops mucrosquamatus. Taxonomy (NCBI): domain Eukaryota; kingdom Metazoa; phylum Chordata; class Lepidosauria; order Squamata; family Viperidae; genus Protobothrops; species Protobothrops mucrosquamatus. The sequence goes on along the minus strand of NW_015386365.1, from coordinate 374,062 downwards.
CCATATTCTGTCTCTCCTATTTCTCTTAGTACAGTGCTTCTGTATTATATAAATTTCTGATTGACCACTTTATGGACAGAATGCTGGATGATATAAACTGACTTGAAGAGCTCCAGATGTGTTGGATCTTCCAAAATTGTAGCTTTTGCAACCATTTTTTTCACCATTTTCAGCTTGGAAATTAATTGCTTTATTGCTATGCAACTCTGCTGAATAGCTCATAGTCCCTTCATAAAGCAGAGGTAATCTGTCTTGAATATTAACCTACGTGTAGCATTGACAAATGATCTAGGCAAATTATTAGAATACAAACTTACTCTAATGTTTTCCATGTGCTAAGTTGGCTATGAATTATGGATTGGGGGTTCAACACATTGGATTGATAGTGGCTAACTAATAATTACAGATATTCTTATATTTTACTAAGTTGATCCCTTTAAGGTGATATGTGCAAATAAACCAATGGTATGATGTAGTGGTTGGAACCTTTGACTAGGAACTTAACTTCCAGATTCAGCCATGAAAGCTCACTGGGTTAGTCAGTGGCTCTGCTTCCACATGCTTGTTTGGATCAATGAGGGACAGTGTGTTCAGGAAATATCAAAGGGAAGACTTAATCCAGGGTGATAACCCTTTAAAAACTTAGTCATGAACAAATTAATGTTATGTTGAAGAATACCTACACATCAAGCTATGTGACCCATTTTGTGCTCTAGCTGCTTTGTAGAAGAATTGGTTTCAAGCCCTGGTAAAGAAGAATGCATGTCTCAAACAAAGGCTTTAACACACAAGCCAAGTGCTCAGTATTGAAACATTTGTATGGGACATGACGCTTAGAACTTCCTATAAAGCACCAGATGGTGCTTTGGGCTTTAAGCATGCCACTGACAATGTATGTGTCCTTATTAGTGGAAATATGAATTAGATAGTGTTGTGGCCACTATCAGTCTAGTCTATTTTATGGAATGTTATTCTAATAAAATTGGAGAAAATAATACTTAAGGGTATGGCCCCGGAAGGCAGGTGTAATCCAAACCCAGTGAATAAATATAACAGTGATTGCAACCATTGGTACTGATAATTCAGGCGTGTTGTCTACACATTACATCACATCCATTAACAGTTAACTAAGAACATTAACTTCCGTACATATGTCTCTATTTGAAATTTGACTGACTGATAAGTAACATAAGCCTATATAGAAACAGAAGAAATATGGTTGAGAATACCCCAACTAACTGGCTATAATTTTACTTTGATTTCATGTAGTTGTTATTCTGTTTTGTATTCGTTTTTAGGAACCAATGATGAATCATGGGACCTTTTGAAACAAAAGGAAAACGTTTTTAGTGGTTTTTTTAGTTAGAATATCATGTTTTCTTTCTACTGTTATGTATAGAGAACTGCTTATGGTGTGCTTTTTGTAAAATGACAGCATATTTATTCTAGCAGAACTTGCTTTCTCAACAATTTCCTGAGATTTGTCAATTCTGAAGTGACTACTTCTGAAGTTACCAAACATCAGGTAATTGACTGAGATGGAGAACACACAGACTTTCAAGACCATACTAGCTTAAAAACCAAAGGCTATTTCACTGGAACTTGGTCATAAGGGAATAATGCTATGTTGAAACCTGTTTTGCAATTTCTTCATAATTTTCTTGCTATGTGAAAGATACTTCTGTTTTTCTACTATATTCTAGACTACTTAAGATTTTCTTTCAGTTTTCTCTGGTTGATACTTTTGAGTTGAATGCTGGTGTTATGCAGTTCTCCATCACCCCACAATCTTCCTGGTTACCCAATCATTCTAACTTGAAGAAACCTCTTGAAAATTTTCCCTTTGATTCAGTTGAAATGTGGGAAATCAGGCATCTGCAGATTAATAGAGAGATGATTGATTAACAATTGAATCAGCAGCTACCTTGTAATTAAGAATGTGCAAGAAGAATATTATACTCTACCACTAAGTCTTTCTCTTCTTGGAAAGAAACATCCCAGAATGAACTCTCTTTCATCCTATTGAATGAGAACTGGTAGGAAAAAATATGGAATTGTGTTTCTGAATGTCACATGAACATATTTGCTAGTTTTTTTAGGTATGGGAAGTGATTGGCGTGTGCTATGTACTTCCACCTCTTTCCAGTGCAAGTATTGCCAAAATTTTTGTTAGTGATGATTAAATGCTAGATCTTCATCATGGGTGATGCTGACCAGGTCTCCCCTCTTAATTGGAATTTGAGAGTTTGATCAGTATTGTTGAGAGTTAGTAATTCTCCCAATGTAATGTAATGTTGAAACAATATAGGAGTATTTGAGCTGTAGAGCACAGGAAGAGGGAAGAATAAAATTAAAAGCAATTATGTGATTAAAGCCACAAGAGACAAATGATTCTAGCAGGAGCATTAGGCAGCCTGAATACTTTTGGTATGGCAAGGGACAGTAACATTTTTTAAAATACACAAGGTTTTTTTTAGCCCATTTCTTAAAAACACAAGGGTTCTGGCAAGAAAATTGATGAGTAATTAGATGAAGTGTTGGTTTAAGGCAAAGAAATTAACTACAATGGGAATGATTGGAAAGCCGGAAGGAGTACAGGAACTACTCACTTTTGTTTTCTACACAGTATAACCACCTATTTGGTAAATCATGTTGGTAATTGCCATGTTCAGTTACTGAATCTTAAAACATATCCCAGATAAATTTTCTCTTATTTTATGGCCTTATGGGACTGGAGTGGCCACAATTCTCAGCTAGTCACAAGGATTTTTTAAAAATTAAACTCCCAGCATTCTAAAAGATATACTGCTTTGGTAAGAGCATGCTCTGAATTGTATTGTAACCCTCAGGAAGGATCTACTAATGTGAGACATACCCTACCCCTTATTGAACAGGATAGTACAGGTTGAACATTTACCCTCATATGAAACATTATCAGTTACCTGTTGGTAGTTGCTTTTTACTAGTCTTAAAGGATCAGGGTACCTTTATTTTCATGCTGGCATTCAAGGAATGTTTATTGCCAGAACCCAGGTGGCAATCTATTGTGCGTTAGTGATGCATCCTACCAGGACTTTCTATCCTGCATTCATTTTATTGCAATTAATATTTAATTATTTTTCATTTTATATGGGCTACAGTTTGGAAAGTGTTATTAAAACATGCAATCGTGCTATTTGCTTTCTAAGCTCTTACTGTAGCTTTATAGCTTAACATGTATTCTGACTATTGATACAAAAGGCTGTAGCTTGTTGAGAGGGAAATACTGTGAGTTTTTCTTGGGTAAACATAATTTGTTTTGTCTGAAGTGGCAGAGTTATGATTTAGCATTATCATGTGCCTCATTAGTTCACTATCTAAACTGAATTCTTGCTTTTATTTTGTGCTTATTATGGGAAAATACAGAATTTAGGGCAGGTTTGATCAGCTAGCTTTGTGTGATATTTCAGCTTAAGAATGCTAATTTGAAAGTTCTTGTTTTTTATCTATGCAAATAGAAGTTGAATATGTTTGCACAGCTGGCTGTTGGATGGAATTAAAAGATAATGTATTGATTCTTACATTGTATCATTGTGTTCCTTGAATTGATTTCGTTTGATTTTAGAACAGCTGTAGCTTTCTTCAGGTATTTCTACTTGTACATTTTCCATTGCACTGGGGGTGGGGACATTATCCATCCATCGTGAAAAATTAACCTGAGAAATAGCATCTTGGTTCTAGCATCAGTGTACATTTTAATTTTTTGAACAGGCATAAACATTGCTAAAGGCCCAAAGGGAGTGTAGTTGTCAACTTTAGCAAAGGAGCCGTATTTACATTTCATTAAAAATGAGCATTCACTGTGTTAAAAGTTCCAGATTGCTAAATTCATCCAAGGGGCTTCTTGTTCTGCCCCTTTTCCAAATTTCTGAATGTTGCCCTTTGTGTTGTCTTAATGCTTGCATAATCCCCCACATGACAAGCACCAGCTGCTGATTTTGTTCCTGAACCAAGGCTGCAATGAAGGGCAAACAGTGTTTAATTAGATACCAGTACAGTGCTGGTTGGAAGAAAGAACGAATCAGCGATAAAAGCTCCAAATGGCTGTATTAATATTTCACACAAGTCACTTTCTATGTATGTTTATGCTGACTAAATCTGGGCAAAATGATAGAGTGCCTTTAGCAGAAGCTAAAATAAAATGTGTGCATAAATTAATGAATTCTCCTTCACTCTCTATATGAACAGTAGTAACTTTCCTGTATTGTAAAACTATGTGATATTTGTTGGAGGAATCTGACATAATTGATTTTTCTCCCTTTTTCTAAGAATTGGAAAAGAAGATTCGTATTGAATGTTAAAAACAGAGAAGTAAAACAGTATGAAATTTGGATCAAAGCTCAGTTCAACTCTTTGGATGTTATAGAAAGAAACTCATCCATGGTGTTGAAAGTCTCTGAAAGAAGGATTCAAATGATGCAAATGTTCTAATGTTTTCTGCTATGTCTTTCCTAGCCCAAATGGAGGAACACCATCTTGGGAAAGTAGGTGGGGAGTGGGCTTTGGAAATTAGTGGGTGGAGGAGAGTAAAGACAAAGGGCTGCTGATTCTAGGTAACATTTACTTGCCTCATCGCAGTAACTCACAAAGTGAGGTTACATAGTTTGATACTTGTATGTTCATTTTTTACCTACTCTGAATGTTCAGCTCAGTGGTGGCTTCTAGCTTTAGGGTTTTAGGGTACTTTTGTTACAATTGGTTCAAGTACATCATGCTATGCAACACTTTCTGAAAAAAAAAATGGGTTTGAGAAGAACTTTGAAGACTGTAAGTCAGGGGTCTCCAACCCCTGGTCCATGGACCGACACTAGTCCATGCGGCATGCCAGAAACCAGGCTGTGCAAACAAGCAAAGCCCTATCTGCGGGATGCTAGCAGCACACAAAACCATGCTCCCTCCAGTCCATGGAAAAAACTCTCTCCATGGAACTGGTCCCTGGTGCCCAATAGGTTGGGGGCTGCTGCTGTAAGTAGTTTCATATGTAAAGGAACCTGGAGGCATTGGCAGGCAATAGTATAACTGTTGGTTATGTGGATTGTGAGTTCTGGAGGCTGCCAAATTGGATAAGGGTTAAGGTAGTTTAAAGAGTTAAACAAAGTTCAACACAATTGAATATTACATAACTTGAAGAAACAGGAGGAAGTCCCAGGTTGCTCTTTGGAAATTTTTAAAAATTGTATATGTTTTTTTTCACCTTGTCATGATTACATTCCATTTGGTTGGATTTTGGTCATGAGTAACTGAGTGAATTGAGGCCACTGTTATTTGAATTAGAATATTATTTTTTTCTTTCAAAAAATAAATAGCACAAAAGTTGCCTCTGGTCTCCAGCTTTACAATTTAATATTATTTCTGTTTGCAGTATTTGCACAGGTATGATCTACCAAAATATTTTGGTTTTTTTCCCCTGGACAGCTACTCTCTCCCTCTCTCCATATTCCCACTGCTAATACTTTGAAAATTCAAGGGCATGCCCTGTTACAGATTAATTGCTTAAGTATGAGCATAACATTTGTAAGTGCTGACTTCAAATACACTGTCCTTTGTATGTGGTCAGGAGGCAACCCAATCCTAAAATTGTTGTGGCTAATATGAACCATCCAATATAACTGCCAGCTCATATATAGCCAATTGATGTACAAAAGTTGAAAACAGAAAGCAGGTGAATAATTGACTTGTCTGGAATGGAGATCTGTAAAATCTTTTACATAAGAAGATTGGAAGCTTTCTTTGCAAAATTCTTCCTCTGAACTACTTCTAAGGAGTTGGTTTTGTAGTTTCCTCAGTTTGAAAAACACTGCTTTAGATAAAAGTTTCTCAAATTATGCTAGGTGGTTGGTTGAAAGTAGTAGATGAGGCCATGTTTAGCAGGGCTGGATTATCAAACAGGCCAAGAAAGTTCTGATTTAAGATCTATGATTATATGGTGATGCTGCCACCCTTCAAGGTCACGTTTAAAATTCTGGGTAATTTCAAGATTGCAATCATAAAATTACTTTGTAGTGTCATAAAGATTAATAACTCAGAACTTTCTTCGATTTGACTAGTATTTTGTTTAATTTGGTGCTAGAATTTTTAGCTACTACAGTTGATTGTCTTCATTACAGTTGCATATTTCTACTTCTTTTTCCCATCACCTAGAATGATGCATTTTAATATTGATATTTAAAAGAGATGGTTTTAGTTGCTGCTTCTTGTCCAATGTTACGAACTTCCATCCTTAGCTACTTCAGGAATGAAAAAGGGACTGCAATGCAGTTTAGATTGCTCATGAACTAATTTGGATGTAGCTTGTTTATAAATTGGCTTCTACAGGTAACAAGTATATGGGGAATGAAAGGGTGGTGACAGGAGAATGATCTTGCATATTTATGGAATGTTCAGAATTTAGTTATTGTAAAGTAGTACAAATGAGTCATCCTGGAAGCTTCTTTGGGGGGTAGGTAAATGAGAGGAGTTGGTTTGTGAAAGTTCCTACACAGTCAGTGAAAACGATTTGATTACAAATCTGATAATTACAAAAACAAAGGACAGATGGAAACAGATCAGCCCACTCAAAAGAGAAGAGTTCAAATAGTGTATTAGATGGAGCAGGAAGAAAAAAACAAAAAATAATATAAGAGGGCATGATTACTATTTCTATATACAGGGCTTATTCTTGAATGACAGAACTAACATTTTTTTGTTTGGTTCTGGCTTCCTATTTTCTCCATGCTGTAATTCTTTATTCTAAAGCCTGATCCACAATTCCAGCAACTGTTTACTTCTACCGTAAGGGTGCTTGCTTTAAATTCCTAGACCTGGACCATGGTGACCAGTTCTCTTGCCACACCTTCTTTTGTATAAGGACCAAATGGATCTGCTAGACTCATGTAGATTTGTAAATTAACCAGTTGATCCAAACAATTAGATCACACAGCAGACAGGGAAAAGTCCAACAGTTGGACAGTTGCTGCACAGCTTTGTGCTACCTTATTACATTGCTCTGCATCGAGTACCAGAATGATTTAAGACTTTCATCACTTAGTATAAATTATACATTTGCTTAAGACAGGTAGAATTCCTCTCTAAGTATTCTCACATAGAATTTGTTCTTAGATTCTAAACAAGGGGAAGCGGGTAAATGAGCAGTTTTACTTCTGGAAAATAACAATCCTGCCCAGGAGAGTATGCTAATTTTATGATCATATTGAGAGCTGCTTTGGACAACATTGCTGGAAGAGTGATAGCTAGCCATGAAATTTACAGTTTACTACAAGGTAATTGCTGAGTATAGGCATATAATCGTGGCCTGCTATATAAATGTGATTAATAAATAAATATTATTGATTTGGGAGAAGGACTGAAATGGCTTAGGCTGATCAATTAAAGGAGGCCCTATCTGGTGAACTGTGGGAAATGCTGTTTCATAGGTTGCTCAAACTCTTAAGGAGGATTATTTCAGTGTATAGCCATAGTTGGAAGAACTGAAGGACAATGGCATACTTTCTGTGTACTTTACACATACTTTCTGTGTACTCCCTCTTTTGATCAGATTTTTCAAATGTCAAGGCCATGCAATTTATAGCCAATGGACCTCACTGATGGCTGTAGAAAAATAATGCAAATATATGCAAGGTCTTTGCTTATATTGTGGAGTTTGGGGGCATTTTGTACTAGCTTTCTAGAATAAATTTTCCTATCTTGAATTGACTATGAAGTATCATATCTGTGGCTTGAAGGATTATTGTCCAACTAAGTATTCTATTCACATAAAGCCTACTTTGCTAGAAAATGGCACAGTTCTTTTTGGAGTGTTAGGAGCAAGGGTCATCCAGCAATTTAAGGGACCTCAAACATACAGTGCTTTATATTACCTATCATTCTCAAAGTAGATCCATAATAAATCTGAAGCCCTGATTGATTCAGGAGTCACAACCAATTTCATAGGTTCTGTTGCATGCAGATATGTCTTGCCTAGCCAGTGTAAGACACCAGTGAGGGTGGGAATGACTGATTGATGATTTCTATATTTGAGACTGGTTTCTGGATATAGAGCCATCTTCAACTCACCAGTTTTTACCACCAAAATACACAACATGTCTGATTTCTTTACATCTCCTCATAGTTTTGGGATAGGTTGGCTTCAGATCCACAGCTGAGGACCTTAGATAAGTTCTGACACCTTGTGCCATTTTATTCTGGGCAACTGCAACAGTGGAGAAATAAAGACAGAGACCAATAACACAAGCTCCTATTTTCCTCAGGGAGAATATGTATGCATCTCCATCCTCTTTGCTTTTGGAATGTGAACCCTAACAGATTTAAGTTAAGATAGCATAGCCTAATGCTAGGCATAAACATCCTTTAAACATTGCTACATCTGCTGTGGTCCCCATCACTTCTAAGCTTATGCAGTTTCCTCAAGACATGGTTAGGCCAGCAAGCCTGGGGACCGCGGGGGGGTGTGTGTGGTGGTTCGACAAGTGAGGAGACTCCGTTACTATTAACATCCTCTCATCTATTATTCTTGTTTAATTCTTTTTGTAGTTTTAAAATGTTTTTAATATTTGTTAATGATGATTTTAGATATTTTAGCTTTGTTGTATGCCACATATTGTACACCACCCAGAGTCACTTGCTTATGAGATGGACAGCTCTATAAGATAGATAGATAGACAGGCAGGCAGGCATTCTGGCATTCTTTAGCACATTGTAGTTAGGAAATGTAGGTGGTCAATTGCTATGCATTCTTCTAATAAGGAAAGAAGAAATTTCCTAACAATCTCTGGGGTGAGACTTCCTCTTAGTTGTGACAAGAGGATTGCTACAAAGTAAGCACAGTGGGGAAGAGTTTTCTCCTTGATGACTTAATTAAATGATGACTCAATTAAATCCCTGATGAGATTTAATTGAAACAGGGGAAGTATTGAGGTTTCAAAAATGTACAATAAAAGACCTACCAATTTATGTACCTATGTATATTTTGGCTGTCATATTATACCCATAACAGTTCTCCAAAAATGCCTTCTTCCGTGGGACAATATCTAATAAAAATTCTTTAAGAATGGTGATTTTAAATCAGTATTTTAGTAACTGGGCAGTTAAACCCAATTCTTACCAGTCTTCTGTCTCAGGATACTGTCTTCTATGCTGCACTGACTGAGAGCTTCTTCTGAAGATAATCTAAGTGAAAGCTTTTGTGAATAAACTATCATGTTCAATGGCAATTGCTGGAGGGAATCTGACTTTATAAGGCTACCAACACCAGTTATGTAAGTTTTTTTGTCTGTTTCATTTGCAGGAAGGTAGTTGAGAACTCTTCGGTCTAAAAGTCCTCCTTCAGGCACTTCCAACACATCAGAATTTTAAATCTCATTTATCTTTAAAAAATAGCTTTTTGTTATCTTCCACGTTAGCTTCAGAGGATAATATCTGAAATCTATGTGATCCCAAAGATGACCTATAGATAGTGGAGGTAATATTGGAGAATGCTTAATATACACCAAGCTGAGAATACCTTATCTGAATCCTGAAATTGTTTACTAATGTGGACCATCTGTTTGCTTCTATTCTGTGACTGTATAGCTGAAGTGGTAGAAAGCCCAAATGCACTCCTGAGTGGTTGATTAAGCCCTTTGGGTTAAATGAATCAGTGCAACTGTAAAATAGAGCAGATCCCATGATTTTCAGCAATGGCCTGGCCTAAAAAGACAAAGTTCATCTATAGAAGCTTTCTGGAATGTTCAGATAGACCAGTTCTTGTTTTTTAGTCTGGAAGCCAATGACAAATGCCAGAAATAATTTAATTGCTTATACAGTGGGTGCTATATTGTTATGTAACATCACTGACAACTGAAAAGAAAATGGGGAATTCTGTTGATTTTTTTACATTGATATATTTCAAGCATCTGTGCCTGTGAACTGGCTTGCTTGTTATTAAAAACAGGTATCTGATGTTGAAATAATTCTGATTCACTAAGTAGCTAATAACACATTGCCAAAGATTGTGTAAAAACTGTGTTTTCATTATATCTATTGGACCTTCCAATTTTCTTCTATCAATATGGCTGTCAACTTCAAGCCCAAGTCTTCTAAATTAAACAGATTTCATTATTTAAAAGGCTTCCCTTCCTGGGTGGGGTCTATCTGCTTTTGCAAGATGATTTATAAAACATTGGCCAGCTTATAGGACTTCATGATTGTTGCTGACATCCTTGAGTAAATGTTTGAAATGGGGGTGTAATTCTGAAAGTTATAATAAAGAGCAGGCACTGAAATCTGTACAGTTTCCCACTCTTGTCTTTCAATTAAAATAAAAGCAATAATTTTAGAATCTACAATTGCTAATCAAATGGGTTTACCCCAGCTCAAATGGATCTATTCTTTGACCTTGTGTATATTTGTGTATGGGTTATTTATAGACTAACTAGAATAGCAGTCCCCAACCTTTTGGGCACCAGGGACCAGTTCTGTGGAGAGAGGTTTTTCCGTGGACCAGAGGGTGCGTGGTTTTGTGCGGTGACCCACATCCCATGGATGGGGCTTCACTTGTTTGCACAGCCCAGTTTCTGGCATGCTGCGGACTGGTGTCTATCCATGGACCGGAGGTTGGGGACCCCAAACTAGAAGGTCTAAAAATTTCTATGCCAGTGTTACCCACATACTGCTGTCCAAATGATTTAGACTGTAACAAGTATTATCCCTGGTTAGTGACCATGTTAATGGTCTTGATAGCACATGATTCAATGCATTTGAAGAGTACCACACCAGGAAACCATGAGGTACTCTATTGTCTCTGTGCTGGCATTTCGCTTACACAACTTTTTCACACGATGATCTTATTGACATGTTGCTTGACACTGATTGGTCAAATAAAGTGAAATTAATTTCACACACACACCCCAGGACTATGTGACTTGTGTATAATATATAAATTTACATAACTGGATTATATAACTCTATGCTTAAAGAAAATGAAATCCTGTCTAAATGTCAGCAAAAAAATGCATATAGTTTTTAACCATAGATTCCACTCTCTGTTGTACTTCCGGAATTTCTGAGATGCTAATGCAGGATTTTGTTCTGGGGATTATGACCATCTGTTCTCCCACAGAATAATGGGCTGAGATTTTCCTGCTTTTATCACTTTCTTCCTTTAGAATTAGGAGTATTTACAGCAGGGCACTTGTTTATGCATACATAGATGGTTTGGCCTTTAATGTTTCCTATACTTGAAATTCCTGTTATCACTTCAGGAGATTGTTATTTACTGCTGATTAAATCTGAATATTTCTTGTGAAAAATCATTGAGGATCACTCCAGCAGAAATGCCGATTTTCTCCTCCTTCCATCTTTCTCTGTTCCTCTCTGAGGTTTATTTTGTTTGATTGATAGTCACCAAATCTGGAGACTGGAGACAGTGTGCAAAGTTAAAAGAATGTAAAAATAATATAAAACAATATAAAAGCACACAGACAAACAGAACACATTGGGAAGAAAAATGCCCCCATCAACTATCTACTGGTATCAGGATCACAAATCACACTAGTTTCAAAAGGCAATTTTTCAGAGTTTTTCAATTGGCATTAAGATCAGGGCCAGGTGAACTTCCAGGCAACAATATTCTAGAGCAGAGGTCCCCGACCTTTTGGGCACCAGGGACTGGTTCTGTGGAGAAAGGTTTTTCTACGGACTGGAGAGTGTGTGGTTTGTGTGCTGCCTGCATCCCACAGCTGGGCTTTTGCTTGTTTGTGCAGACCAGTTGCTGGCATGCCACGGACCGGTACTGTCCACAGACTGGGGTTGGGGACCCCTGTTCTAGAGGGTAGAGAAAGGGTGGCTCCAGGATCTTACAAGATGAGATGCTTCATCTTATGGGAACAGCAGAAATCATTGGGGAAAAAGTGGTCCTATGGTTATTTATGAACTGCCTTTCTTCAATTAGGAGAAAGTCCAGGTAGGGCTTTACAGGTGACAACCAACATCTGCAGATGGAATGGCTATCCAGTGGAATTTATTAAGAAGTACAGCAGACCATATGAGCCTTGCAGGAGCCAACACATAGGCACACCTATGGCATGGACAACATTGCCGTATATCAACGGTGTGTCAGAGGCAACAGCACGGATATTAGCCCCATATAATATTAGCATTGCCCATAAACCAGACCAAACCCTCCATGCTAAGGTAATGCACCCTAAAGAGCCTCTTCCCAACGAAGAAAGATCTTCCGTGGTATATAGAATAAAATGCGAGAATTGCCACTGCAATTACATTGGGGAGACGACTAAATGGCTCAAGACCCGGATTCACGAGCCTGAGCTGGCCATCAGAAGGCAGGAACAATGTTCACAAGTATGGGCACATATGGCCAGCTGCAATCATACGTTCAACCTTGGGGGGGGGTGGAGACCATTGCCACCAAGGGCGGCTGACTACTTAAGGAGGCCTGGCCATCCAACGGACACTTGATCAATCGCCACATAGACCTACTGCCTGCTTATCAGGCATTAAGGAAGTGGGAGGAACAACGTAACAACTTGTGATGAAGGCAACGAGTGCCGGCCATGCAGGATCGGAATGGCTGGCCTGTGCAACAACGAACTACAACTGCCGAAAGGAAGGAATCCCCAGTGCATCCTGTGCAAGAACTAAAGAGGGGGCCAGGGTACAGCCAAAAGGAGGGGTGGCCATAGGACAGGAGGCATTAGGGAACCAACCCACAGCAACAGGCACTCAGACACGAACCAGGCAGACAAGGAGAGCAACCATAAGGGAGGAAATGATCCCTGAGTTTAAGAACACACAGACTGATGCGGGACAGCTAGAAACAATACAGCCAATTGGGGTGGGCAGACCGGTAACTTGCTCCATGAGCAGAGTGCAAAAATGACCGGCTTTATAAGCAAGCTTCCCAAACACCAGCATTTTACTCTGACGATGTTGGCAGTTAGCCAACGAAAGCTAAGTGTATTAAAACAGTTTTGTTTGTATTTTATCCTGGTGTTCGATTATCTTCTTGAATATGAATATACCTGGGATCCACTATTGAGTATAGGTATTAGACAGCAATACTAAGCAGGGCAAAGCAGAAGTAAAGTGAGAATGGCATGGCTATTGCAATTTGCCAGATATGTTTTGTGTATTTATTTGATGCCTGAAATGGCCTTTTATTTAAAATAGCCAGAGAACCAAGTACTGTGCTCTGTTTTTGATGTATCCTAAAATGAACCTCTTGGTTAAAGTCTTCCCCCAATATTTGATATTTTTCTTATCAGCAGTTATTGTGTGAATAAAACCAGTAACGAATTAAGTAGGCTGGTCCATAACAAAAGTCTGACATCCATAATTACACAAAAGAACATGTGTTTTATAGTTCTCATGAACTCTTCAACTGAGAAGGGTTTTTTTTTTTGTACAACACGTTTCTAAAGTTATTTGCCTGCTGTGATTATTCTGCTGTCAAAATACATGCATACATACAGACATACACAGTTTTATTGATAATTATTTTTACGATAGTTATTTTTTAATCCGGTCGTATTTTGTATATTGAGAAGGAATATTTCAGTTTAGAAGTATAGGAATATTTTTAAACCATAAAGTATATTGGCAGGAAATGTTTGTAAGCAGGGGGATGCAAAATGTGTCATAGATGCTTCAGTGGATACTGCAGTGAACCAGGGGGTTGGATTAGACCGCAAAGATGCTTTGCAAGTATTTTATGAAAGGCTGCAGGCTGAGGTCTTCTCCCAAAGCCCCAGCCTTTCTCTGGGCATCTGCATGGTGCAGTAGATATTGATGTGTGTTTGAGAAGAGTGATGCTTCTCAACCCAACCCTTACATATATAATATGATATGGAAATATACTTGTTTACCTATTTTTAAGACCAAACCACACTGGTTTTGAGAGTTTCATTATATTCTCTTTCCATTCATCTCCTGTGCTCCACAACCATTATAAGTTCAGGTATGATGGATGTGAAAGTTAAATAATGTTAACTGTTTCCATTCCCTTAAGAAAAAAAGAAGAAGCTGTGATCAAGTGGCAAAGCACAAAATAACTAGGACCTGGAGATCAAACTGGGAATTTTAAAAAAAATCTCATTTTAAAGTATTTAAAGTGGAAGGAAAGGTATTCATGATATGGAGAAGAAAAAAACATTTCCTCTGGCTAAAGCCAAAGCTGCAATTTGTTGCTGCTGACCTCTCTTTTGAAATGTTTTAAGATTTCTCCCATTGTTTTCTCCAGACTGAAAGGAAGAAACCTTTAAGGCCTTAAATAAAATTTAGACCAAAAGAATCTGATCTTTCTGAGATGCCTTTGTTGAATTACTGTATATTTTTATCATAATGTTTCTCTGTTAGCTAACAAAATAGCAATACCTCACGAGGGGTGGGGTGGGGTGGGGATGCAGGGAGAAGGTCTTCAAATGAACTGAGCAAACCACTAAATTATTAGGATAATCAAACTCTTGACTTCTCACTACACCCTCTAGTACTTAATGCTCATCTTTTTAATACAAGCTACTTATTTTTTTGTAATGACTAGCATATTTTGTATTTTTCTTTGAGAACTTAATTTAGGAATGTCTAAACTTTTTAAAAATCATTTTGGCACAGAAGAGCAACAACAGATGAGAAAGTGGGACTATCCTGAATGGTTTGGGAACACAACTGCTCTTAAGTTACCACTTCTTTATTTTTAATATGCCTATAAGGAATAAGATTTTCTGTTAAACTGTCTTTGCTTTGTGCAAAATATCTTGCAATTTTCAAAAGTCCGCTTGCTCAGTTTTGGCAAAGGCAGCATTTCTCTTTAATTAAAGACAAAAGTTCCTCTGTTTTTGGTAGCTGCCTCACCTATAATCTCCTACACATTCAGAAGGGCTATAGCTGTATTTTCCTACTCCTCCTTAGGCAAAAGCTGGTCCAACCACCTGTTAGCATTACATCATGGGCTGTGAAACACACAGTTGTACCAAAAGCCCTTAAACAAAGTGGTGCTTCTTACATTGTTTGCACTCAAAGAGCTGATGTCATGCCAAGCTGATGTCATTCTATGTCTTTGTGTCAATGCCATGGCAACCAGGCAGGTGGGGAGT
>NW_015386365.1:356546-358576 GCF_001527695.2 Protobothrops mucrosquamatus | reverse complement strand
CCACCCATCTCACCAAAAGTGACTTTGGATGGCATACAACAATGAAAATAAAACAACACTGTAAAAACCTCAGATGTAAAATGTAAAAAAAACATATTAATAAACACCATAAAAATGAAAGATACAAACACTCTTCTTCTGAATGAAAAAGAAAGCAAAAAAGTATGAAATGGGAATTTGTTTCCACTTCTTGCAACACACGAACCAGAGTTATGCATCCTTTCAATTTTGATTCCAACTTTGGTACTGGATTCAACTTCTGTGGGCTAAGGAATTGTGAGAAAGTTGGTAAGCTGTAGAAAGGTGCATATAAACCAAGGGTACCTTAAAATATGTAAAGTGAGTACGTATCTACTGCAACTTAGAGGCATCTTGTCTGTTTTTTGAGATCACTAATGAACCAGTAAAATAACTAGTAAGCAAATATATTCCTGGACTTTGTGATCCAAGATAATTTGCTTTGTCAAGCAGCCCTTGATTTGAGTTTCCAGCACATGATAGAAAATGAAAATTACAGCTTCAGAAACAGGGTGGAGCTATGTCTTTGCTTGGTGGATTCAGAATGTTAGCATTCACCTCCCCTTCCATTTTCTCCCACTAAAAACCCAACCCCTCTCTCTTGTTGCAGGTGGGCTCAGCAGTTTTAAGCAGAACCATGAAAACCTCTGTGATAATTCCCTCCAACTTCAGGAGTGTCCTGAAAGCGGAGGTGGAGGTGCCGCAGTAACCTGTACACTACCTCAGTCCATTGCTACCACTCCAGACATTGAGAATGCCGAGCTCACCCCCATCTTGCCCTTCCTCTTTCTCGGCAATGAACATGATGCTCAGGACTTGGAGAAGATCCAGAGGTTGAACATCGGCTATGTAATCAACGTCACCACTCACCTCCCTCTCTACCATTATGAGAAAGGTTTGTTCAGCTACAAACGTCTCCCTGCCACGGATAGCAACAAGCAGAACCTCAGACAGTATTTCGAAGAGGCTTTTGAATTCATTGGTAACTATTCTTGTTTCCAGTTTGACTAGATTGCTCTAAATAAGTGCTGCTCTTGTGACTTTAGGTCTGGGTTGGAAAATATAAAGCAGATTATCTTGGCCCAGAGGATTGGTTGGATGACTGAAGCTGCTTTGGGTGGGCATTTTAACAACGGAAGCTCTTTATTTATCCCTGGCTCCATTTCTAAAATAATGGATCACTTGTTGTAGTATTCACCTTTTCCCTGCAGGTTTCTATTCATTAGGGTAGAGATACTTCTTTTTTGTAAAACAGAGGCTTGATAGGGAATTGTGGCCTATCTTTATTAATACCCTATTAACACCATCCTGCAGATGTTTGCTAATATCCCTTCTCTGTATTCTCACACTCTTAAGGGACAACATATCTGCCTATGAGAGACACATAGGGATGTTGGGGGACAGTCAATTGACAGGTTATCTCAGAAATAGCAACCCAGTGCAGGTGATTAGAGATCTGGGAAAAAGCACCTTAAATGACTCTGCCTTCATAAACTCAGTATTATAGAAGCTGGGAAATTGTAGCCACAATGTTAAAAGAGTAGTGCTTGGTTAAACTGTCGAATCTGGTTCACTGTTGTGCCACAGATTCCCAGAGATGTTGATACACATTCATGGAGAATAGGGGTCTCAGTGGCTAAATGCAATAGTGTTTTATTGCTTCCAGGATGAAAAGCAGCATGTCACAAGAATACCAGCTGCTAAAAAGCAACTGTGAACAAACACTTCCAGGCTACATGGGTGTTTCTTTGGTCTTCCTTTGATCCCACAGGACTGCTTTTTGAGGTTAGCCAGTTTACCCATGAACGCTATGAGAACTGCTTGTCCTTTATTACTTACTGGTGTCTTCTGGTGACATTCCCCCAGAGTACAGTTCAAGAAAGAAGGATAATTTTGCAGAACACAAAGCTTTATGCTATTTGATCTGCACAAAATATATGACCCTGCATAGTAGGCTTGTAGGAAGAAGCTGATGAAAAAGTGAATAAATAGGACAGAGTTAAACATGACTG
>NW_015386365.1:331798-355805 GCF_001527695.2 Protobothrops mucrosquamatus | reverse complement strand
AGAACTGCTTGTCCTTTATTACTTACTGGTGTCTTCTGGTGACATTCCCCCAGAGTACAGTTCAAGAAAGAAGGATAATTTTGCAGAACACAAAGCTTTATGCTATTTGATCTGCACAAAATATATGACCCTGCATAGTAGGCTTGTAGGAAGAAGCTGATGAAAAAGTGAATAAATAGGACAGAGTTAAACATGACTGGGAATGATTATGAAGGAGGAGTTGCAGCAAAGCTTGCAAACATGCCAAGAATTATATATGTGTATGTTGTTCAAGGTTACGCTTTTCTTTTTATTGTATCTGGCATGATGCATTTTGGTTTGGGGTATGGACAGAATGTTAAAAGGTACAACGATCTACTTTCAGAATTTCTAATAATATTGAGCTAAAATGCTTGCACCTTTTTATCCCTGGAAATAGAAGCTTACATTTTTTCCCCCTAGGTAGTTGAGACAGTGTTTCCCAACTGGTGCCAGATGTGTTAGTCATCAACTTCCTCATCCTTCAGCTAGCATGATCATTGGCTGTGC
This sequence comes from Protobothrops mucrosquamatus, assembly GCF_001527695.2. Taxonomy (NCBI): domain Eukaryota; kingdom Metazoa; phylum Chordata; class Lepidosauria; order Squamata; family Viperidae; genus Protobothrops; species Protobothrops mucrosquamatus. The sequence continues at coordinate 355,277 of NW_015386365.1, read as the reverse complement.
TAGCTGAAGACTATGACAGTTGAAGCCTTATACAACCACAGGCACAAGATTGGGAAAAGTTGATTAAATCCTTCCGCTTGCCTCACTGCTTCTTTGTGAGGTTCAGTTTGGGGCATAAAGATGGAATTGATGGGAATGCTAAATAAACATAGATTTGAACTTTCTGTAAATATGCCTCTTTTGTATTTTCCCTCAGAAGACTCTTTGTGGGTCTAGGTTGCACATTCTTATTTAGCAGCTTAATAGTCCTGTTGCTAAATAAAACTAGTCTATTCCCTTTGTGCTGGCAACAGGATATGTCTTGCATCAGCTGAAGATTTATTGCACTTCCAGGCCAAATCCATTTTTCTAGAGCCCATATAGCAAAATAAGAACTTTGGTTTTATTTAACCATCTAAATCTTGCACCATTGCACTGGACCATTATGACATAGCAACTTAAATGTACTGTAACTGTTTGTCGCAGAGGAAAAGGAAACAGGCAGCAAATTTCTAGCTCTAGGAAACTGAACATGCCAACAGACCATTTATTGTTTAACTGGCAGATAAAGACTTTGACAGCCAGAAAATAAAATTGTCCCTTTCCCCCTACTCCCAACTAGCAAACTCAGTTTTGTGATTGTTCATTAAAGATTCTGTATTTTTTATTGCACTATCCAATTTGCAAGGGGTTATCAGGTTTTAGCTTTGTAACCCCATAAGTTGCCTGGCATTTATTTATTTATATATCAAATTTATATGGCTGCCCATCTTACAAAACAAAATGACTCTGGGTGGCATACAGTAAGGATATAAAAGAATAAATATAAAAAACATGCGGGTGATAAATAACAGATCCCACCTCCCTCTTGCTCATCCTACCGACCTCCCTCTCCATCTTTTATTTATAGTTGTTAATTTGTTTTTATAATGTTTTATTTTTCTTAAATACATGTCTTTGTCTATAACATTGTAAAAAGAGTCACCTCAAGGTGAGATGAGCAGCAAATTTAATAATAAATAAATAAATAAATAAAAACCAATCATTATTTTTTTAAAAAGTTTAAAAAATCATAAGGCCTACAAGATATTAGATGTTAACAGCCATAATGGAGCTATTCTCAAGATCTTACCAGTCTCCTGGGATCACCGAGCCTGATGGCATAGCCAAGTCTTAAGGGATTTCTAGAAAATAAGTAAGGATGGAGATGACCTCACTTGGTGGTGATAGTAGGAATTGTTCCAGAAGGCAGGTGCCATGGCAGAGAAGGTCTGCCTTCTGGGACCAAGTGTAGTTCCCTAAGACAGGACTTGCAGCATGCCTCTTCTACCAGATCTGATGAGATGGGCAGATGTAATTTATTAATTACATTAATTACTACTTGCAGAACAATGACATTTCCTAAAGCCTATCAGTGCTATATTCTGAATTAGCCAAAGCTGGAGACAATCCTGGTCTGGTTTTTTTTCTTGTTTTGTTGGTAACTTTCTTTAGGATAGCTTTGAAATAGTGCAAAAAATTGCCTTATTGAATTTATGTGTCTTTTACAAGATATGTGGCGAGAAAAATCTTGCCAAGAAAAGATACCAGTTGTAAATATTACTATTGCTTCTCTCTTAGAAATGCACTCTATGAGGTAGAATAAAAAGTTTTGTAGAATTTTTCCCATTTGAAATTAAGATGGCTTTGAACACTGCCAAAAGAGGGTGCAGATATTCCTTTACAGATGATGACTTCCTGGGAAGACATGAGGGTATATTCAATCTCAAAAAACTTGTTTTTAAAAATGGTGTACAATACCAAAATACTTCCTTTATGTTAACCTACATGAAACCACTGAGATAGCAGCAGGCAGAGATTCTTATTTCAGTAGTCAAAATATGCATATGCTGCATGAGGGTAAGTGACCTTCACTGTTTATCTTTTTTTACATCTTTTTTACATAAACTCTTCTAGACATACTTTTTAATTTCAAGTTTGCTTCTGAAGCCAAAATTAGAATTAGAAAATAATTACAGTGACAAATTGGAAAGAAACAAGTCATGGTTTCAGATTTTGCCCTTGTCCTTTTAATGGTTAAATAAATTTTCCACACCACTTTGAACATAAGCGTGGCAATTGCATCATTGAGCATTTCAGACAGTGACCATTTTACCAATGCTTTGCATTGCTGGCCTGTGCATATTCTACAGGCTAGTTTTATGCATGTTATTCATATGAAGACCATGAAATACAGGACAAAATCATAAAAGAAAGGTGGAGAGCTTTTAGCTTCTAGCTTCTTTGCTGCACTAGTGTTTCTGGCATCATGAAAGAACATAGCTAGTGATATAATATACTGAGAAGTGTGTTTTTGCAACAAATGTCCAATCTGAAGGTTCCCAATTCCTTTCTTAAATGTTGGCTGAATTATGTCAAGATACAATGCACAGGGCTATTCGGCCCTGTGAAAAATAGCTCAAACAATCCATGAGTTTTCAGTATATATAATATCTAAAATATGCCCGCCATTCACTATGGGCAAGACTCTAATGAACTTTAATGGGAGGTTGTAATAACAGAAATGTTCTGAAACAAGGAGTGCTGGAGAGAAGAGAGGCAAATGGTTTCTTCTATCTAGGCTAATTTTCCAACAAAGCTTTAGAGAGTAGCAATGTGCACATTTCTCAAAGGTTTATGAACTTTGTACTGTTTGGATACTTCACAAGCAGCAGTGCTGATTCATATAAACACAATTTCTGTGTTGATTAGGCTCACTGAACATGAGCAAAGCCTTGGACTTGGGGCTTTCATTTCTGCTCTCCAGTTCTTCTCTCTGTACAAGTGAAGAAAAAGAGTTCTGTCAAATTCTTTCTGGGGTTCTTTAACTTCTCATTTGTTGCTGAAATATTAAGTGTTCTTCCTAGCTGCACTTTGAATGTATTTGGCCCTGTATTGATTTGTACATTAGCAAAAACAAATCAGGTATGGGATTGAACAATGCCTAATTCTTCTTCCTCTTCCTTCTCCTCCTTCTTCCCAATGCGAAATTCTCATGTTCGCTGGGAATTCTTAGAGTTGCAATCATAACACAACTAGAAGACCCCAGGCTGGGAAAGGTGTATTAAATCATATGCTCATATCTCNCCCCCCCCCCCCGTATTAAACTAGGCCAGTGAAATGTTAAGCTGTGAATTGAATTATGAAATTATGTCTTGATCTCTTTCAATGACCTTTTCTCTATTAAAGTCAATGTCTCCCTTTGTTTCTGATCTTTTCAGAGGAAGCTCACCAATGCGGTAAGGGTCTTCTTATCCACTGCCAGGCTGGGGTGTCTCGTTCCGCCACCATTGTCATTGCATACCTTATGAAGCACACAAGGATGACTATGACAGATGCCTATAAGTTTGTCAAAGGCAAGAGACCAATCATTTCTCCCAATCTTAACTTCATGGGGCAGTTATTGGAGTTTGAAGAAGATCTGAACAATGGAGTCACACCACGAATTCTTACACCAAAGCTGATTGGGGTTGAGACTGTTGTGTGACATAAAAGAACCAAAGGAGAGAGTTTTTCTTTTTTTAAAAAAAACTTTCCACAGACTGGGAAGCATGGGTGATTCTTTTCTTTTCAGCTTTACTAGGGAAAGCTTATTTTTTTAAAAAAACTTCTTTTTTTAAAGTCATCACAGAATTTGCGCAGAATGCCATTGCAAATCCATTCTCAAAGGAATGGATGAAGAAGAAAGGCTTAAAAAGAAACCAGCTTTTTAAAATTGATGTTTATGAGGGGGGGGGGGAAACTCCCTGGATATTATTTAGGTTTTTTGTTTTTTTGAGGGAGTGGATGGTTCAGCTACTTGTAGAGATTATGACTAAGTAGTCTGTGCAGGTTCATAGACTGAGAACAGCTATATTATTTTTTTAAAAAAAATAATGACACAACCAGCCAAAATAATAGCAAAAAGACTAGATCCACAGGCCTTGTGTTTGCAAAAACTTTACTAAACAAAACCTAATGAAAATGCTTGCTGGTGCAAAGGTGATCAGAGCAGCTTAAATTGTTTGCAAATCATGTCTCACCCTTCTGGCTAGAGAACACCTTTTTATTTCCTCTTATGTTTCATCTTCTGGTACTATTTTTCTATTTGGGTTGTGGGTAGGAGGGGTAGGACATTAAACACCAAGGGACTTGACCATTTAATGCCATATGCCTTTATTGGCTTCTTGTGCAATAATAGTTTTTGGGAATGAAAAGCATTTTTATTTTGAGCATTCAAACCAATTATTGCGGGCTACCCAGTAATAATACTATTTTTTTTAAGAAATAGTGCAAAGATTACTGACTTGATATAGAAGCAGGAACACAACAAAAGCAATTATTCCCCCTCCCCCTTTTCTGGTTCTAGTAATGGTGCCATAAACCTTGTTACATATGTATATCAGAATGTACAAAGATTAAGAATAAGCAAAGTTTATTTAAAATATTTTTTCGCACAAAATACTGGCGTGTTTCTGTTTATGTAAAGAAATATATTGATTATAAAATGAAGTGTTTTAGAATTGTGAGTGTGTGTGTGTCCTTTTTATTATTTCCTTAATAAAATAACTTAGCTAGTTTAGCTTTCAACTTGTAACAAGTATGAAAGAGCATGCGGACCTGGAATTGACTGCATGTATTTTGCCCAGATAACTTATCCATGATGTATCAGATGGCTCCTCTCTCACTTATAGCAGCCTTGTTCAGGCACAGCAGTCTTTTCTAATTTAAATGTGGTGTATTGAACTAAAATAGAGACTTCTGCCTCTGTACTGTCTTCTCTTTTCAACACTTGAATGCCATATTTATGGATTGATCTGAGATATCCCCAGATGTATTCACAAAAGAGAACGAATGAATCCAGGAGGGAAGGCCTGTACATTCTTGGTTTGATCAAGATGACATCTGACAACTGGTCAGTGTGCCTGCAGCATCAACACACCAGAAGGGGTGTTGAGCCAGCTTGCCATTGACACACAATAATTCACAATAATGCACATGTGTGGCCCGATACATACAGAACAAATATCAAAAGCCAATGGCAGCTATAGGACCTTTAGATGGGGTTTTCATCAAGGGCTCTCATCAGTCTGAAGATGGGATCAGGCTCCTGAAGTGCACTTTGTTCTCTCATTTCTTCTCTTTTCATTTTTCCATTGAAAAGGTATTTTGCACGTTTTCAACTTAAGTATTTCTCAGGGAATTGACTTTATTTTTCTGAAGTGAAAGTGCAAAGCAGGGAAAAGAAAAATAATAATGGAGAAAAAAACAGTTGTTTCAGAGAATGCATAGGTGTAGATGTCCTTGTTTCTAGGGGTCTTTTTTTGCCAGCTTTTAATTCACAAAAGTGAATAACTCTCACACCAATAGAATGAGTGCACTGATTCCTAGGGGGCTGCACAAGAGATGGGAGAATCACAAAGCAGATAAAAAGTTGAAAATTTGCAGAAACTTCATGTCATTTTTCTTAATTAAGTAGTGAAGTGGCAGCATATGACGTTCTGGGGCAGACTTTCATTTTGCATCATAAGATCTATTTAAATGTCAAAAAGAGCGCAATTCAGTTGTGATTCCTAAATGGGGAACTGTAAAGGCAGAAATAAAATGGAGGCATCTCTCATGGACTTAATGATTCATTCTCAGGAAATCATCTAAATCTTTGTTTGTCCTTTATTTTATTACCTACAAATTGAATACCCGTGTTTGGAATAGTAACTATTTGAATCTTCTCAGGAGAAATCCTTTCGGCTTCTAGTCCATTTCACTTTGGAATAATATCTATGTTTATTTTTTGTCAAGGTCATGTCAGTTGTGAAATCAGACATTGTAAATTCTGTTTTACTACTGACTTCATTAGCAGTGCTAGTTTTTCGTAAATGAGGGCTCCCATTTTACAGCATAATCCTGCTATTGGTTGATGGAAAGCTTTGGCAGAATAAAAGTGGAATAAAGTACTCTGTAAGTGCCATTCAAATGTGTTTTTTCTTGTGCCCCTTTCATTCATTTCTATGGAGTGTACAGAATACCTGATGGTAAGTCGTGCCTTTTATTAAGATTAGTTATATATAGAGACAGATGTATGTATGTAACTGTATTTTTGTCAAACAGAATTGTTATTAAACATATATTTTCTCAATATTTGGTACATTTTATTAAAATATTTTTCTACAAGAATTGATTATATATTTTGCCTTTTTCTGAATAGTGGTAGTTTTTTCTCTCCCAATTTCCTCCTCCTTTCAAAGGGGAATGTCCTCTGTAATAAAATACAAGAATGACCAAGTCCTGATTTTCATGAAGATAGCTGCTTTATGAAACATAAAGGGTAAGTGAATTTGCATACACTATTTAAATTTTAGGAACTCTCCTTGATTAACCCTCTTCTTGGTTTATGGATAAATTTTAGCCAAAGGTGATCCTATAAAGACTGGTAGACATAATTTTTAAATTCATTTACTTTCTCAATGTCAGAAATAGGAAACCTGTGACTTCACACATGTTTGTTTTTAATTTCCAACATTGTCAAATGGGATGAAAACTGACTACAACATACTTCTGGATGCCTGATAAACAAAACCCTAGAAGAAACAGCAGTTCCAGTACTTCTTGTCAGGCCATGTTCTGAAAGTGGTGTTAGGGAACTGCTGTTCAACCTATGGCATTGCTGAAGCTTCCTCTTATTCTGCATGCTATTCAACATCTACCCGAAACTATTCAGGAAGACCAAAGTTTTGAAGTGAGTTATTACCCACCTTTATTACTCCTTACAATCAACTCCAGGACAGCTGTTGATAGGAATAATTTAAAGAAAAACAGGAGAGTCGGTATACCTGGAAAATTGTCATAAGGAGAATATCTCTAAAGCATCATCCCAAGTATTTGTAACTGGCGCTCCTTCATCCAGATGCTATGGCTTCCATTTTATATGTATTAAAATGGCTGAAATCATCTGATAAGATTTTTTTCTAACTCATGAAAGTTTGGCATTGTCAACAAGAGATTTTATGAAATCTTTGCAGGGGTGATAAAATGAAAGAGATGGGTGGCTTAGCAATAGGAATTAAAAATAAAACTCTTGGAATATTTGGAGATCTCCTCAATCTTTACTGGTAGAACTTCATCAGTTTCATTATATTTGTTTTACCATATTTTCATTCACTCGTCTTAATCCTCAATGGTAAGCGTTAAACAGTAAAGTGGAATGTATTTGTATCATTGTTTTCTGCAATGAAAACAATGCATTCAAGTTTAGCATTCCCTAACCTGACTGCTGTTTTCTTGAAACATCTGATTGATGGCCATGAATTGGAAAAGGTATTGGACAAGTTTGGTTATTTTGGTAAGGCTCTTTCTTAACAAAAACATGCAAGCATGAAGAATAAGCACCTTCAATCATAACTTTCTTCTAAAAAAACAAGGTACTTCCCTTTCCTTGGCATTCCCTTCCTTCTCCATTTTTTGAAGTTCTTGGTGCAGCACTTCCTAGTTTAGATCTTCTTGTTCCCTGTAGCAGTCAAAATAACAGCTGCAACCTGAGCTCAGTATAATAATAATGCAAGCTCCCCCCAGCCCCAATTCCTGCTGGGCCTGCTCCCTAAATCTCTCCTCCTTGAAAATGCCTGTATGCCTGTTATTACATAGCCCATTTGCCTTCCAAAAGAGGAACCATCACTTTAGTGCTTGTCCCTGGTTTTATCATCCTATATTTACCATCATCCCTCATTTTACACGAAGCCTTACAAGTAGCTGGGTTCTGATAAGCTGTTGTTGAACTTCTTGCCATCAAAATAGCCCCAGAATAGTTTGAGTGTTGTTTCTAATTGCAACGAATGAGCCGACCAGCTCATTAATCCTTTCCTATCAGCAGGACATAACTTGTCTACCCCAGAATAGCCCTGATCTCAGCAATCCTGCATTCAGCCCTTGGGCTTATGTGTTCATCGTATTTGGAAAAGGTAAGTTTCCATTGCAGACCCAAAGGGCCTGAGCTGGCTTTATATGAGAGAGGCTGTGCTGTATATGCCCTGCTGGGATTTCCTGACATTTTAGCATTGAAGTTGATAGGTTTTAAAGATGTTCTTAGAACACATATTGGTCAACTCTATTGTTCGAACTTACGACAGCCTCTGGCTATTTATATGCTGAATTGGAAGAAAAAGTCAGAATTTCTGAGTAGCTTCTATTTAAATATATGGGGGATATGACCATCCCAGAGTCTGCAATTTTACACAATCGAATTGTATTTGTATTAATTTTGCCAAAATGTATTGCTACAGTTACTGGGCTAATGTTGCCTAATGGGATACTATTCTTTTTATGCAGTTCAGGATTAAGTGAAATGCAGAACAAGACCCAGAGGCTGTGCTCATTTATGGTACAGAGCTGGGAATGCCCCCAAAACATCATTAGATCCCTAGAACAGTGGTTCTCAACCTTTTTAATGCCGTGACCCCCAACCGGTTGTAAGTCAAGGACTAAACCGGTCGTAAGTCAAGGACTAAACCGATCGTAAGTCGAGAACTAAACCGGTTGTAAGTCGAGGACTACCCAACCGGTCGTAAGTCGAGGACTTTCCCTGCCCGGGAGCGCTGCGCATGCGTGGTTCCGCCCCCTGAGCTGGCCGAGGCGTAGCTGGCAAGCGGCAGAGACGGAGCAGGCCGACCACCAGCTGGCCCAGGTCAAGGGAGGTAAGGCACCCGCCGGAAAAGGGGAAAAAAATGGCGGACAGCCTTGCTTTGCGACCCCCGTGAAATGGTCGATCGACCCCAAATGGGGTCGCGACCCATAGGTTGAGAACCGCTGCCCTAGAAGCTTTGAGTGAGCCTCCTACAAAAGTCACCACCCAATTATAAAAGCAAAACACTAAATACATGGTGGAATGGGACATCTTGCCACGACCAAATAATAATAATAATAATAATAATAATAATAATAATAATAATAATAATAATAATAATAATAATAATAATAATAATAATAAAGTTGGAAGGGACCTTGGAGGTCATCTAGTCCAACCCCTAGCTCAGGCAGGAAACCCTATACCATTTCGGACAAATGGCTGTCCAGTTTTTTCTTTAAAACTTCCAGTGTTGGCACATTCACCGCTTCTGGAGGCAGGTTGTTCCACTGGTTAATTGTTCTAACTGTCAGGAAGTTTCTCCTTAGTTCTAGGTTGCTTCTCTCTTTGGTTAGCTTCCACCCGTTGCTCTTTGTTCTGCCTTCAGGCGCTTTGGAAAATAGCTTGACTCCCTCTTCTTTGTGGCAGCCCTTGAGATATTGGAACACTGCTATCACCATAGCCAACTCATTGCAGGACAACTTGCCGTGGGACAATTCAACAATTCAATTTAATGATTTAAAATAATTTTTAAAATATTTTAATTTTTGTCATTCACATTTCATTTTGTCCCTCTTTTGGCATCCTTTCTTTAATGATTCTATTCCACTAATTTTTTCATATTAGTATAACTCTTGATCCACAGTGAGTTGTCTCGCGACCCCTCGGCCGTGGTAAGTTGGCTGTAGTGAGTTGTCCTAGACTCATACATGGGAGGTAAACTGATTAAACATATTGAGTTATTTCGACTGCATTCGAAATATAAAATAAATTAATGCTATTATTTTCACATCCCTGTTTTAGGAGTGTACCCCTGGCACACCCATCCAAGGCCAAGAGTGACTTCCTGCTAGGGACACCTGGAGGAATAAGGGAGCAGAAAAAGATAGCAGTCACCTCTGCAAGACTTAAGTCCTGACCCTCTTTTTACATGCATTTACATGGGATGCGTGCAAAAAGGGGGTTGGGGTTTTAGTTGTACAGCAGGGCCCACCATCTTGACTATTTTCATCCCTTACAAATATTCCTGCCCCTTTTGGATCATTGGATTTGCATATTACACTAAGTCATAAACAAATAACTTGCACTGTGCTTAGAAAACATTTGGCTATAGCCGTATATTTATATTGTTTTCTTTTTCTCTTCACTCTAGCTTCACATCTGCTTTTATTCCCTTTTATAAAATTGCAAGCATTTTCTTAATTTGAAATCCTGTTATCAAATAAACTGGAATTGGGGTCAGACTCTACTAGATGCTATCTATCACAGCAAGGGAATGGCAGGTGATTTTCTCCCCACAAACTTAGAATCACTTTCCACCCAATTCTGAGAGTCCTTCTGGCCTTCCAGAATACTGGAATGTTGCAGCAGGGAAGGAGAATGGGGTGAAAATAATTCCATCTCGCCTTTTTCTTTTAACTTCAGCTATTAACTTTATTGTTTTCTGGAGATAATCCAATAAACTGAAACATCAAAATTTAAAATATATAATCAGATTTCACATTCCACAAGTTCACTTTTCAAACTTCATGCTTATTGCTTTAAAAAATATTCTGTATTTAAATAGACCATTGGTTCTAATTTACCCCGTCGTTTTTTTTCAAATCAAGTTCAAAAGAGGTTTAACAAAAGCATGCTAATATTTTTCCAAAGTTTGTCCTTCGCCTCCTGGTGCTCACTCCAGCTACTTCAACTTTTATCCAGCCTCCTCCAACCTAGTCCTATTCACATACATTGGATCATAGCTCTCCTAATTCCCAGTAAACATGAGATTATTAAAATACTGTCCTGGAGGGGGATAGGTTAGGTCAGTCCTAGAGGGGATAAGTAAAGGGAGACTGCTCTAACTGGAAAAGTTAGGAACCAAACATAGGATTACCTACAGCTTTGAGCACTAACTGTATATATATCACAAAACAGATGTACACTGTATATGCTAAAGATTGCATGGCAATCAGATCCAAAATCTTGCCTCTAATCTGGCTTTTTGACAACATTACTGCTGTTCTTTGAAGTTGAAAGAAGGGTGATCAAAGCAGGGAAAGCTACTGATTCCAACTGAGATGTAGGTCAGCTCAACCTGAGTGCATTTCCAATGCATTCAGTGTTGCAGTGGCACCTTTATTTTAACTGTCTCATCAGCAGGATACTGTGTCCGGCTATGGAGCGGTGAAAGTACAGACTGTTTTTGCCTGCTAGGATGATAAAATACTACATTGTTTAGTCTTGAATACATAAATTTCAAGGGATGAAGAGAAGACTTGAAAGAAACAATTAGTCCTGTGGGATATCCCTTATGGCAGTCAGAGATGAGTTGACATTAAAAAAAAAATCAACCTAACCTGGATTTAGAGCACATAAGCAGCATGTCTTATACAGTATGTTGTCATTTGTTTAAATGACTAAACAATGTCTATGTCAAGCAGAATTTTTTCTCTTGCTCTTTTAAAATGGGAATGTCAAGACTGAACCTGGGACCTTCATCTTACAATCAGGAGCTATAATCATGTCCCAATAAAAATTAATCACAAACATTTCATTGATTCCAATGGAGAACTCTAGGCAGTATAGATACATAAACTCCTTTGTAGCTAGACTAGGAGAACTGTAATTCACAGCTCAGCATGGAGCTTGCAATAATCAAGGACAGCCTGATTAGAGACAGCAGAGATTCTGAAGCCACTGACATCAAATATTTAAGAACCCTTTCTTTTTAAGGAATAAATAAATAATAGAGTGCAGTTGAATTATGGAAAGAATCAGTTATTGCTAACATTCCAAGTATTTGGGAATGGCCGTGAAAACACAGAATTGTTTGGAATAGTGTTGCTGTTTTTTTAGAGAGCTAGAACGGTGGAGGGTGGTGATTGGTTTACCTAGGCTCAAAGTCCAAAGCAATCAGTCACAGAAAAAGAGTGAACAGCCCAGATTTCAGCAGAAGGAGCAAAGGTTTGTACTTTTTGAACAATTCTGCCCTCTCTGCTACAAGATGGGGCCTTGAAGACAATTATCATATCTCTCGAACATCTTCTTTTCTCTAAACTAACACATACCCAGTTCTTCCAACCTTTTCCCATAAAGTAATTTCCAGACTTTTTATCTTCTTGGCTGCTTTCTTCTGGGCACATTGAAGTTTATCAATCCTGACAAAATGCTCTCAACCTCCTGCTTGAATCCATCACTCCTAGTGCAGAAGAGCCCACCACCTATTTGTATACATTGTATACATTGATTCTATTGTGAAATTATTCTTATTGTGAGGGGCCAGATTTGTTTTCTTATAGCAAAAATCCATGATTCAACAAATATATCACTTTTATTTGTTCTTTCTCTTATTATAAGATTTTTCTCTACAACCCACGTTCATTTACTTAGGTTTCTCTGTAGGTGTGCATACTGTATGTACTTTTAACACAGAGTGAAACTCATCCTTCCTTTTGAATATATTGTACCCTTTAGTAGCTATATTCCAATCATGGAATCAAGCTTGATTTTATAATTGTAGCGGAAACATGGAATTCATTGCACTATATCATTTTAGCTATGATAACATATTTGCTAGCTTGCATTAAGACATGAAGTTCATCTTGTTCATTTCCTATATTGTGGAGCATTAGTATATGGAAAATAAAGGCCACAAATTTTATGAGACAAAGTTTTGGATTTTTAAATTGGTTTAGTAGGCCTCATTAAAGTAACACTCTTCTTCCTTGCAGAGTGCACAGATCTTTATCTGAACTCCTTACCTCTCCATTCATCATTCATTGAGCCCTCCTGATCAAGATTATCATGCTTTGGGTAAATACATTGTTGCCCATCTTGAGGAGATCTCCTGCTAGCAATATAGTACCCAGATAACTTGAAGCATGGCCCCAGAAAGCATTTCCCCCCTTTCAACACCATTTCACCTGCAGTATTCCCCCCCCCATTTTTCTCCCAAGAATAGAATAGTGCGCAGACTGTTTCTGTTTACATTTTTCATTATAGATGCCAGGTCTTTTGGGCATTACTTTCAGTGCTTTGTTTTTCTACTGATAAGTTGGGAAATCTGGTCATTGGCTATTTCAGTGCTGGCCTTTACTTGTTTTGTTGTTATTACTTTTTCTAAGTTATCATTTCTATAGTTCATATCAGTTTGTTTCCTTATTTTTTCAATTGTTACCTGAATTTTTTGTACTATTCTACTATTGTTTTTAGTAGAATAGTAAATAGTTCTCACATTTTCACATTTTTTTCTAATCTCTTCCAATTCTGCATCCCTGAATATTTTATTTCTGGTAACGAATCTCTTTTGGTCTGCTAACCATTGTTCAGTGATATTTGAGTCTGGATAAATTCTTTTTGCAATGTTCAAACATTGGTATTATTATTGTTTTCTGCTCACAATAATGTGAAGTTACAAATGCCAGTTTTTTAGCTGGTATTGACCTTCATACACATCAGGTTCTCCCCAATAAACGATAATGTTGTAATGTATTGGTGTAGTATATTGCGGATCTAAGCAGTATAACTTATTTTTATTATTATTTTAAATTTATTGACCACCCATCTCCAGCAGACTCTGCTTTTTCATAGTTCTGGGGAAAGGACAGACAAATTTCCTGTTATCTAAAAGAAGGGGGAACTGCCAGAAAAATGCTTAGCATAAGATGATCTGCTCAGGGTTCTGTGTTTAGTTGTTGTCTTGTTGATATGATAACTGCTTTTCATCCTGAAATCAAGATGCTGCTATGATCAGTTGGGGTGCTTTACGACTCAGTGAAGCAAAGCAGCTAAACAGCTATATGGCTGGAGTCTTTATCCAAACTAAAGCCAGATGGCAAAGTGCACATAGATCTGAGAGGGAAGAGGAAGAAGTGTTGCCTACAGGTCAAAGCAAAAAACTGAGGCAACCAAAAGTCATATACAGTATGGTCTCCTGCTCCCTTTTTGCATCCCCTGGAATCCCCAAGGACTGGCAGGCTGAACTGGCATTTTTAAAACCGCATTTAAAAAAAGTCAATTAAGCTTCTGCTAGTTTAACACACACATTTTATTCTTTGGTAAAAATAATAATAGACTGAACATTTCGGCTGTCCATCTGCTGCTGAGCTGTTTGTGTCAGTGCTACATTCCTTGCAGCTCCTGGAGGCCAAATAAGTAAACAAAGATCCAGCTTTGTCCCAGAGAGAAGTACCCTCCCCACCCTCCTGGGTTTAAAGGAATTGCAACTGCTAAATTGAATCATATGGTTTCTCTTCCTCCTTTGTTCAATCCCAAGAATTTCTTAGAAAACTGCATTCAGTGTATTAAATGTGCTTTTGTAAGCTGCACTTCATTAGACCATGGGATATCTTTCCATAAGGCCATTGATATGTTATAAGCTTTCCACAAGCACTGGATCACTGGCCAATACTTGTGTTCATCATTCTGTGATTGATGCAAACAAAGCACAGCTCATCAGAAAGAGACCAATTGTGGATGATTTTAAGCAGACAGTTGGGAAGAATCCTTCTCACAAGCCTTAACACTGCTTTTCATGAAACACCCCAAAAACATCGCACCACACAAAGCAATTATGCAACTGAAGACATTCTACAGACTCCTCAGCACCACCAAAAGGGAGACGTCTGTCAAAATCCTAGTTGCTGTGCTGAATATTGCAATTTTATAGCAATTCTTTTTCAGTTTGAGAGAAAAGAAATCAAGCTTTGGATATTTGTATGCTATGGAGAAAAAGTAAGTGATATGGCTGAGTTGTGAGCTCTTGCATTCTTCATGAAGAAGGTGTTGAGATGTTTGCATACATATCATGCTTTTCATTCTACAATTGAGAGTTATATGAGGGAAAATGATAACACTCTACATTGCTTTGCAGAAATAAGATACATTCAGAAATCGAAAGATATTGAAAACTACCCTGAAAATAACTTAACGAGAAATTAACTTTTAAGAAATTGAAGACAGATTTTACACACAATCAGCTGTTGTACAGGCACAGTGGATGGTGGCACCTTGTGCAAGTGACTTGACATAATAAAATATGGCTATGGCTCATAATCAGAAGAAGGTGTTCTTGTGACCAAGAATGATAATTGGATCTGGGACAATTGGAAAATCAGATTGCTCCTGTTGTCAAAGTCCCTGGCCTCAGCTCTTATAGATTGCAAAATGTGATGGTTTCTGTAGAATGACTACTTGTTTGATATACACTGGAAAATTAATAAGATGATAAATGAAGGGGTAGCTTGTAGTTTTGAACATAAAACAACCTCATTTTTATTGCAAATTTTACTGCAAATAGCTTTTTCTCTCTGCTTCATTACTGTGAACAAAGTATAGATCATCTTTCATAAAATCCTATAATGTTGTGTACTGCTAAAGCAGCCTGGTTTTTTGTCTCTAATAAATCATAACTTTTAGCAAAATGGTAACTGTGCTTTATTTAAAGTAGACAATCCTATTGTGTTGTAATAGTGTGTGATATTTTTTCTAGCCTATTTTGATCACTGCTATAAACATTCAGAGTTTAACTTCTCATCTTACCAGAATGTGTCAATTATTCTCACAATTCAATTGTGTGCCTTTTTTATATATCATTGGATAAAAATACATCTTTTCTAGACTACTCTGCCAAATTACTCATTGGGATAAACTCTTTTTGCACATTATGATGGGGTTGCAGACTGCTCTCTTCTGCAGTGTAACGTGCTTGTTTTATCCCAGGAAGATCTCATCTGTTATATGAAAAATAGTTGACAAAATTATCACCTTGTATTTATCCTTTATTAAAACCAGTTTGATCTGGTAGGCTAGAAAGCAGGAGACCATGAGTTCTAGTCCTGCCTTAGCCATGAAAGCCCACTGGGGAACCATGGGCCAGTCACTCACAGGGTTGTTGTTGTGGGGAAAATAGGAGGAAGAAGATGCATTGGATATATTTGCCGCCTTGAGTTATTTGTAAAAATAATAAAGGTGGGATACAAATAAATAAAATAACACCCTCCATTATAAAGCTTAAAGGCTAAGGCTGTCTAAGGAGACATGAGCAGCAAAGAAAACTAAGGCATCACCAATGTAAAAGTAAAAAATAATAATAATCAGAATAATGATCATTAAAATGAGTATATAATAAAGTAGAGAAGTGGTATACATACAATTTTGAAAGGTTCATTTATAGCTTAAACATTGGGTCAAAGTCTGCCTTAGGCATACTTTGCTTGCTTGTTTTTTTTTTAATTAAGTAAACATTTATTTCTATTTTGAGAATGCCAATAGCTGGAGTTCTATCAGCGATGTACAAGTGAATTAAAAACATAAAATACAGAAGCAGCAGCAAGGACAAAAATAGCATGTAGTACAACCAAATAAAACTAGCCACTAGTTTAAAAAGAGCACAGGATAACAATAACTTTAAAGTAAAATCCAGAGCAAAATAAAACAGGATAATTTAAAAGCATTCTGCCATCTGTACCTCAGGGCAGCTTTGCACTTTCTGCTCGGCCCATTACCAGAACAGACATTGAGCAAACATCCAGGAAAGCAAAGACACAGAGTCTAGAGAGGAGGGAATAAGCCTAAAAGAAAAGGTGGGCCAGTAGACCAGTCCACATAGGAACCAGCCAGTATAGCTTTCTTTCTTTCTTTATATGGATGGAAAAGGCAAGGAGCAGGGGAAAAACCAATCTGGTTTTCTGGGACCCTAGTCCAGATTAAGCATCACCCTGGCCCCATTACCCATCCACTGCAATTGAAATTGGGATTCCTAAAGTTGATTTAAGAAATTGCTGGGGGTAGCACAGAAGACAATGAGCTTAGGTTTCAACACAGAATTGCTGTTTACAATTACAAGTAGCAATAAATATTCCAAGAAAGTTAAGCCTATTTCAGCTTCTTTGCTGCAATCACTGAGATCATAGTGCTACATCAGTGGTTCTCAACCTTTTTAATGCCGCGACCCCAACCGGTCGTAAGTTGAGGACTAAACCGGTCATAAGTCGAGGACTAAACCGGTCATAAATCGAGGACTAAACCGGTCATAAGTCGAGGACTACCCAACCAGTCGTAAGTCGAGGATTTTCCCTGCCCGGGAGCACCGTGCATGCGTGGTTCCGCCCCTTGCACCGGCCGAGGCGTAGCTGGCAAGCGGCAGAGACGGAGCAGGCCGACCACCAGCTGGCCCAGCCCAAGGGAGGTAAGGCACCCGCCGGAAAAGGGGAAAAAAATGGTGGACAAAAAAAATGGCGGACAGCCTTGCTTGGCGACCCCCATGAAATGGTCGATCAACCCCAAATGGGGTCCCGACCCACAGGTTGAGAACCACTGTGCTACATCATTCCATTACTAGAAAGGCTCACTGAAAAAGACCATGAGGTATAAATGCATCTGAGAGCACTTACACATAGGGACCCCCTTTTGCCCTCCACATCCCCAATATGGCATAGCTCCTTCAGCAGTTAATTGAAGCCCAGTGAACCATGCCACTTTGGCTTCAGCAAGAAGGATGATGAGCTGAGGATCTAGGAAGAACAAGATGAGAAATCTTCTCAACAGGAAACCGTGTACTCTGTAGCTCAGGAATAAATACAGCAGAACTGTTCTCACAACATTTAGCTATAGCACAGTTGATCCAAAAGTTCAGTACAATTGCAGGAGGACTATGGAAGTCTCACAAGGAACGTGGGAATGTAGGGCTGTGACCAATGCTGTATGTGGTTGGGCCTACATGGGAAGCATTTTTATTCATTGCTAGAATTTTCTATACAAAAGTAGAAAACTTTGGCAAAATGCATTCTTCAGGTGAACTAATTTATTTTGCACGATGTTCCAAACAACAACCAAAAAAACCAAGGTCATGGTTTTCTATTAGCTTACACAACAGAATTGAGAATCATCAGATCCAGTTTCATTTGACCTAAACATCTATAATAAGCCCTAGTCAACAAAGCAAACATTTATCTTTAGTGTTTCCTCTCAGTATCTTTAGCTGAATACTGAAGCATCAGTTCAGAAGCACCCATGAGGACATAACGCTTAGTAAAATAATATTTCTAGTTTTAGATCCGTACTAATTTGTTTGTTTTTCTTGCTGACTCCTTGAAAGCAAGCTGCAGCTGCGTAGGCAAGGTCAGCCAGACATCCACTATCAGTCACACCAGTCACTGCCATGCACTTCATAAATGTCTTCCATTTGCAACTTACAAGTTAGTCAGGTTATGTGGTTTTGAGTCTATTTTTAACTCAACAATCTGTCATTGGGGCTTTATGGAGGTCTTACATATCTCAAGGTTTGTAATACAATAGCTGAGAATATTATAGGATTTCCTCTACGGCTTTTTGGAAACAACAGGTGCGATGTCAGCAATCTGAGTTGATAACAAAATACAGTTATCTTCAGAAATACATTGCATAATCTACCTAACCTTGGAGGTATTTGCTTTGTCAGATGATCAACAAACACCTCTTGTTTATGTTAACAATTGCCTGCTGATGAAAAGGTAGCCATCATAAGGGTATATATATATATAAAAGGTAGCCATCATAAGGGTATGTGTGTGTNACACACACACATACTACTGTTGCATTTATTATTTTTAATTGTTGACAATTTAAGAATCTTGGTGAGACAAATTGTCAGGAGCTGTTGGCATCAATAATTAGCTTCTCTATAGAGTGAGCTACTGAATTGCTGATGGCAGCTTCTTTGTGAAGTACAGACTGCCTGGGTTGCATAAGGGCTCTGTTCCAGGGACTCTTGTAGGAGTTGATTTTTGCACACATTTGATTGCACACCACTGATATGAATCACCTAGACCGGCCATTGGTGTCTCTTGGTTGGGAGGAATAATATTCTATATCCTAGTCTTGATTAAACAAAAAGGTTTTTTGAGCAACAATGTGTACTTTATTGCTCTCGATCTGATATTTAACATCCATTTTCACTTGCCTTCTTTATTAATTGCTCTCCTGCATATTTAAAAATATGCCTGCATTCTCATTTTATATGACATATTATATGATAATATAAAGTTATATAGTGCTTACAGAAAGGTTTAATTGGACTGGGTATGTTTATTTAATTATTTATAATATTTATATGGCTACCCATCTCACAAAAATATGACTCTGGGCAGTGTACAACAATGAGAGCCTTAACTATGTCTATTCCTATTATGGAAGTTTGGCTCTATGGCTACATTTCTATACAGATATCACACTGCTGAATTGACACAACACAATGACTCATAACTGGGCTAACAAGACACAATTGCTATGTCCAACTATACCATTAAATGGCTTAATACATTGTCCTGGTTCATCTCACAGGCAATGGCTGAGTTTCCACAAGATGCTGACCTTTTACATAGACTAATTCATTTTAGAGCAATATGTTATGTGACTTCAGTTACTATCACAAGTCCTCTTCAGGAGATCTCCCCCACCCACCCCCAGATATACAACAGACCCCAACTTAGCTCACCTTTAGGAAAGCTATTAAGATCAGACCAGCTTTAGAGGCCAATGGAGTAAGAGTCCATTTTTGGCTGTTTTGTATGTGCTTGGTCACTATTTTAGATTTTGTATTTACCATATTGTATTGCTTTCTGTGATATGGTGAGGTTTTTTTTTCTTTGTTTAATTTATTGGGGGAGGGTTATGTTGTACATTGCCAAGAGTCACATTATTTGAGGTGGTTGCCTTATAAATCTTAAAAATAAATAAATTACATCTTTATTTATTTGCATATGCTTGAGTACATGTGTGCCAGAAAAGCTACATTTTTTACAGCAAAGTAGCTCTTTGGTGCTTTGAGAACTGCAATATCACGTAAACAAATGTTGACAAATCAGTCTGGACTTCCAGAAGAAATAAAGAATAATTGAATTTTGATTGTATCCAGCATTACTATAAGACTCCCTGATTTTCTGAAAGGACTGAGAAACTTAGCCAATCAACTAATATCAAGCTGCAACTAAATAGCCATTGATGATAATAATAAGCACAAAGAATTTTGCTCAAGCTATATTTACCCAACAGGGATAAATATACTAAAATTAAGTTGAAGTCTGGAATATAGGAAACAGTATATTTTAATCCCTATTTTTCCTTGCCTACCCGCCCACAGCAACACTGCCTTAATAAACCCTCAAGCAAATAACTATCATATCTAAACTAGACTGCATAGTTTCCTAAAACCCTACAAAACAACCTTATTTTAACTCAGGGGAATTTTTGTCCAGGCTATCATGGAATCAGCTGTTCGCCTCTCAATAAAGCAGCTTCTAGTAAAGCACATATCTAGACACACAACAAGCAGAAAAAAGATGATGGGAAGCAAAATTATAGTCAGCCTGTCTTTTCGGTGTCAGATGCTCAGGTATTTGGACAGTTTAATTTATCTTGGGTATTTATTTCACTGACCTCCTACTTATCCTCCAAGAGTTCCAAGTATGCCATAGTCTCTCAGCAATGCCCTTCTGGATTCTACATGGGACAAATAGGCCAAATTGTGCCTAATATGTACACAAGTTTTACATCAGGATTCAAAACAAAGACAATGAATTAGTTCATTGCAATCTCTCAAGACACTCCATTATGGTTGTCAAAGTAGCCATTTGGGGGGGGGGGAGCTTATCTAGCATAGTTTTCAAGTTCAAATTGTTGAATTCACATATACTGAACAGTTTCAGAAGCTCCCAACATACACAATAGGTTTTTTTAACACATTACACGTTGATAATCGATGGGATATTTGTTATCTGTCTCTTAGTTGTCCTCATCTTAGTCTAGCTCATCCCACTTTAAATCCCACAACACTTAATTATCTATACATCTAATGAAGTTAGTTGTAGCTAGCCAATAAGTGCCAGGGCCTCCTAAAATTAACGTTCTATATATATACATCTAAAATGCAGAGGTCCATCAGTTCAAGTTGCAGTAGAAGGGTTTGAAAAAGGGTTTGAACACCATAAAATAATACCTATGTCTGATAAGTCCCAAAAGGACAAAAATGGTCAAGTAATGCCTCCTAGGTGACTGTAGCTCATAAAAACTTGTTTCTTTTAATAAAATTTGTTAGTCTGAAAAGGAGTCTACTTGTAGTCTGATTTTGGGCTACTATAGATTATCATGGCTCTTCCTCAAAGTGGTGTATGCTCTCCCAGTATCTGGTTTTCATAATTTCCGTATGATAGATGTTGGAATAAACTGAACACTCAAAATGATGTCAATCTGAATAGTCAGTATGGCTCTAAGGTCAGCCTTTGTTCCAATCTCAAAAGAAAACTCACAACAGAGAGACATTTTGCTTCACATTTAGAATACAGGTAGTCCTTGACTTACAACAGTTCATTTAGTGACTGTTCAAAGTTACAACAGCCCTGAAAATGGTAATGGCTGTTTTTCACATGACGGTTGCAGCATCTCCATGGTCATGTGATCAAAATTTGGACTCTTGGCAACTGATTCATATTTATGATGGTTGCAGTGTCCCAGGGTCATATGATCACCTTTTGGGACCTTCTGACAAGCAAAGTCAATGGAGAAGCCAGATTCACTTAACAACCGTGTTACTAACTTAATCACTGCAGTGATTCACTTAAAATGGGGCAAAATTCACTTAACAAATGTTTCACTTAGCAACAGAAATTTTGGGCCCAATTGTGGTCGTAGGTTGAGGACTACCTGTATTAGGATATTTCTAAGCTTGAAAATATTTCATTGATTGAAACCATGGACCCTATCACTCAGATTTTCAAAATTGTCAGAAGCAAGGCTTCCTTCCAGACCAAAGCAGTCATCTATGTTCTAAACTCACCAATAACTGACAGATTGTAGAGTTGGAAAAGGGGTTGTTGTTTTTTTGGTCTATTTATCTGTTGCAAGAGGGTCAAATTGGTACTGGAGATTTAACCTTTAAGGTTAAACCCTGCTGTTGAATAAAAAAAAAGCCAGCATAAAAATCTATTGTCTTTTTATTCTTTAGTATTTCTGAAAGAGATTCTGAAAAACACAAATATGTTAATCAGGAAAAGATAAATTAATATGCATCATATTTCTAATGGGGGATACACTCTGAACAAATAGAAACTGCCCAGTGCCAGTGCCAGGCTTGAAGTACTCATCAATTCCTTAGCCACTTTATGTGAGGGTTATGTTGGGTCCTTAGCCACTTTATGTCAGGGTTCTGGGAAAAAGAAAAAAGGAAAAGGCTGGCCATCATTTTAAAAGCTCCTCGACCATGCTGAATTCTCCACAGCATTGCAGGGAGTCTAAACATCTAAATCTAAAAGAGGTGCATGGACCCAGAGCAATGATCATATCTTCTGTGCAAGGCCAAGAAAATTCCTGTGCCAGAAACTCAGGTTTTTGGGAGTTCTATCAGCGATGTACAAGTGAATCAAAAACATAAGATACAGAAGCAGCAGCAAGGCACAAATGTGTCACCCTTGGTCACTAGGCTGTCTGACACTTTTTAAAATGCCAGTGGCAAACTCAAAACATTAACTAAACTTTTAGAATACTTCTGAGTGTCCAAAATCTGACCCCCCCCCCCAAAAAAAAAAAATTACTGACATTTTAGTGATCTTGCACAAGTGCACAGATATCTCACTTCAGGTCTCACAGGATTATTATCATTCTTTCAAGAAATCTTGCAAGAACTTGGAGTAGATTCACATGAAACAGCTGCCGAATTCTGTTTGAGAGACTGGCAGTTCACTTTTAATTTAAAAATGCAAAACATCTACCCAGTCACACGTGATAAACCTTTATACCCCTAGTGTGAAATAAATGTGTATCCAGACGCATATCTTTACTCTTTCTTTTTTAACAAATAAAATTGCTTCCACATGCAGGCTCTGGACAACAATTTCCAGCTCACATGATTTCATAGAAAAGCAATGTCCCTCATTTCTAACAGTCTGCATTTTATACAATATGTATCCTCCTGCCTATGGAATACATTACTTTTCTTTGGATTTAGAAATAGGCATTGACCATGTCAAAATTTAGGAGAGTATAAATTATAATCTTCCAGATATAACTGCCTGTATACATATTACTTTTGTCTATATACATTTCTTAATTACATACAACAGAATTTTCTCCTTAAATGGAACTCTTAACTTTAAACATACTTTATATAGAGCCAATTTGGCTTAGTGGTTAAGGCACCAGGCTCAAAACTAAAAGTCTAGGAGTTCTAGTCCCACTTTAGCCATGAAAGCCAGCTGGGTGACTTTGGGACAACCGTTCTCTTTCAGCCCACATCAGGGTTGGATGACTAGGCCAGTTAATCAATTCTTGTCCCAACCAAGTAATCAACCTCTGGTTGATCCCAAAAAAATATTGGGCCCTGCACTTGCAGAGCTAGGAGGACAGAAATAGTAACATTTATGTCTTTTCTGTTAGGTGCAAACAACCACACCCACACAGAGATCAAGCTAATTGCTTTATTATGTTCTGCCTATGTTAGATCGCGCAGGCAGTAAGACACGAGTCGAGTGACAGTCAGCTCTTGGTTTATTGGCAAGGCATAAGGTAAATCCGGACTGGCTCTCTGGGCCAGGGGAGCCCTCTTTTATGGGATTCCCCTGGCTTGTAATCACACAATTCCATTGGCTGGCAAGACCCTGTTGCTAGTTAGCCAACCAGCAACGGGCATGA